>NW_027502515.1:0-47937 GCF_021521415.1 Bidens hawaiensis | reverse complement strand
GTACTCACCGGTATTTCTTGCTGATCAAATATTTTAAACATGTTTCAGGTGACTTGTTAGAGACAGATACCTACAGGCTTCCAGCTTAAATAAGTGGCTTGTCACCAGAATAAAAAAACGTGTTTCGTAAATTAGGTGTTATCCCTATAAAGTTTATTTTGTATCAAAGCGGATTAAATTCTCAGTTTATAATAATAATAATCATGGTGTTTTTATAACCCTTATCATTTTTCCTAACTACGGTTCTGATAAGATATTCCGCTACAAAATAATTTAATAAACACCGATACCACCAATCAATGTCCACAGCTTCCCTCCCAGGGTATATGGATCGAGGGCTGTGACACATACATACATACATACATACATACATACATACATACTTTCTTATCATACTTACTACATATTCATTCACATATATTAGAAGGGTCTAATACCCTAATATTCACAGATATTATAAGGTTCTTCCGCCCTAACATTCACAGCTATTGATTGATTCTGACATTCTAACATTCATAGATATTATAAGTGTCTGACACCCTAACATTGACGCATATTATAAGCGCATGCCAACCTAACATTCACTGATATTATAAGAGTCTTCACCCTAACATTCACAGATATTATAGGGCATGCCACATCATACATACATTCAGTGTATAAAATATATATAACATTCATAGATATTATAAGGTTCTTCCACCCTAACATTCACATATATTAATAGATCTGACATCCTAACATTCACGGATTTTATAAGTGTCTGACACCCTAACATTCACACATATTGTAAGGGTCTGCCACCCTTACATTCACAGATATTATAAAAGTCTGTCACCCCAACATTCACACCATAGCGTCATCATACATACATTCAATACGTAATATAGATATATATATATACATATATAACATTCACATACAATATAACATGCACACAACCCTAAAACGTTTAAAAGGAATGGGGCTAAAACTCACATGTATCTGGTTGAATTATGAATTTATAGTAGTTCATTTTGCTAAACTGTGCACGGCTAACTGTTAAACAATAAGTCGTTAGTTAATAGTTCTACAACTTAATTATACTTAATTAAGTTAGTCAAGCTAACGAGTTCAACCTCCATTAACTTAACTAATCATACTCACTAATTAACTTAACTCAGCTACCTATAAATGTTAATTATCTAACAAGGAGTATTCCCATTTGCAAAGAGTATTATTATTTGCAAGGACTATTCCCATTTGCGAAGAGTATTCCTATTTGCAAAGACTATTCAAATTTTCAAAAACTATTCGCATTTGCAAGTAGCATTCCCATTTGTGATGACTATTCCCATTTGCAAGAAGTAATCCCATTTACAAGAGTATTTCCATTTGTAAAGAGTATTACTATTTGCAAAGAGTATTCCTAATTTCAAAGACTTTTCGCATTTGCAAATAGTATTCCCATCTTCAAAGGCTATTCTCATTTGCAAAGAGTATTCCATATTTAAGGAGTATTCCCGTTGCAAGAAGTATTCTCAATTGCAAAGAGTATTCCCATTTGTAAAGTAGTCTATTCCCAATTGCAAAGAGTGTCCCAATTGTAAATGAGTATTCCCGTTCTTTTTATGAACCGAACCTTACTCACTTAACAGAACCTAGTCCAGATAGCTCGTTTATTATAAAATTTGAGACGTTTGCGAGCGTTGCATCCCGATCTAGTGGCATACTAAATTTCATGTAAAGCCGACTCATTTACCTATCGTTTTTACGAACCGAACTTTATTCGTTTAACACAAACCAAACTAACTAACTCGCTTATCATTATGTTCATTACTTTGTCATTAATCATAATCCGATCTATCATCCTACCAACTTTCAAGAAAAACCGACATCAAATGAACTTCATTTTAATAGAAAACGTACCTTTTGACGTTGTGTTCTAAAACACTCTATTAGCACAAAACAAATATCGCAAAAGTCGCTAGGCAATCTCTACGCGTCCGACCCCCTTGGAGGGAGTACTCGGAGTACTCAGGGTTTACTCATGATGATAAATATAACGAAAATTTGATTATTGGATATTATATATATGTCAAAACAAGCACAATTCACATCAAAATAAGTGTGATTCTTGTTAAACATAAACATAATTCAAACGATGCATGTTTAAAATAACAATTTGAAACAATTTATCATTTTTGCGAAAGAATTAAGGTTTTTAGCTGGTTTTTAATAGTTTTTACTAAAATGAAAAGTCAAAATTGATGTTAGCCGATTATAGACCGAGTCTTGAACGAGTTTGTGTGGCCGAGTTGAAAAAACTCACCAAGGTGGAGGTCTGAAGATCGAGTAATCGTCGATTCCAAGGCCTTGGAATCCGAATATCACAACACTGCCCAAACTATATCAAACGAGCTCTGATTTAGGTGATTTAAGCATCCACGGAACCGTCTCGCTTTGTTATACAAACCCATATGATTTCAACCGCCAGAATCCACCGTTACAGCCACCGGAAATATGGTATTTTACACATTTACGATTTCCAACATAAAACCCTACTTCCTCCAATCCAAGATGTGAACGGTGAGAATCTTCATTTATATGTATTGAGTATGCAGTTAAAATTTGAAACCTATCCGACGGTTAGATCTCTAAGAATCATCATATCTTTGCTAGTTGTGAACTCAAAAATGGGAATAAGTTGGCGTTGGGGTTTTTCTCTTTCACACACACTTTCTCTCTCTACACCAACTTGGTGGGGAGGTAGAATGATCCAGGAACTTCTAATTCCATTCTTGTATTCAAGAAGTTGTCAAAATAACACAATCAACCCCTACACTGTCCAAATGATGTAAACGAACCATGACTTTTATTTATATATCTAATGAGAATTAAATTCGGGATCTTATATAAATGACACAAAGCTGTTGTGGAGAGTTTCTTTTGTTCCTCAACTTACAGAATATCCGTTTAAGCATGTGCCTAAATTGTTATTAATTATAATTTGAGAGGATGAGTGGGACCTAAAGCCATTGCTTTATTTCACTCTTAAGACGTCCCAACTTTTTATCTTGGTCATGGTCATAGTTTCAATTAGAATTTTGTGATTTGATTCTTTTGTTAACGCGTATTCGTTACATGACTATAACTCATATAGTTTTATGTATTTTATTTAGTCGGTTTTTCAAAATTTTAAATGTAAAAAAAGGTAGTTTGTTCATTTTTAGACATAGGAATGAGTCAAGTGAAACAACTAAATACTCCAATTAGATTGTCAATGTTAGGACCAGCGGTCTCTTGGAAAGAGAATTATAATATCGTTGCCGTATGCACAAGAGAACACTCACATTCTTTTATACAAGAAGTTGACAAAGTAACACAATCAACCCCTACACTATCCAATGATGTAAACGAACCACGACTTTTATTTTTATATCCAATGAGAATTAAATTCGGGATGTTATATGAATGACACTAAGTTGTTGTGGAGAGCTTCTTTTCCTCAACTTAAAGAATACTCGTTTAAACATGTGTCTAAATTGTTACTTATTAGAATTTGCGATGATGAGTAGGACCTAAAGCCATTACTTTATTTCACTCTTAAAGCGTCCCAACTTTTTATCTTGGTCATGGTCATAGTTTCAGTTAGAATTTTGTTATTTGATGTCTTTTGTTAACGCGTATTCATTACATGACTATAAGTCATATATTTTTACGTATTTTCTTTATTCAGCTTTTTAAAATTTTAAATGTAAAAGAAAGGTAGTTTTGTTCACTTTTTTAGGCATGGGAATGAGTCAAGTGGATCAACTATATACCCCTATCATATTGTCATTTGTAGGACCAGCAGTCTATTTGAAAGAGAATTCTAATATCGTTGCCGTCTGCCCAAGAGAAATCTCGCATTCTTTTATACAAGAAGTTGTCAAAATAACACAATCACCACCTACACTGTCCAATGATGTAAACGAACAAAATTTTATTTTTATATCCAATGAGAATTAAATTCGGGATGTTATATGAATGACACTGATTTTTGTGGAGAGCTTCTTTTGTTCCTCAACTTAAAGAATACCCGTTTAAACATGTGCCTAAATTGTTACTTACTATAATTTGTGAGGACGAGTGGGACCTAATGCCATTTCTTTATTTCACTCTTAAGGCGTCCCAAATTTTTATCTTGGTCATGGTCATAATTTCATTTAAATTTTGTGATTTGATTTCTTTTGTTAACGGGTATTCATTACATGACTATAAGTCATTTATTTTACGTATTTTCTTTATTCAGTTTTTTAAAATTTTAAATGTAAAAAAAGGTAGTTTTGTTCATTTTTAGGCAAGGAAATGAGTCAATTGGAACAACTAAATCCTCCAATCAGATTGTCATTGTTAGGACCAGCGGTCTTTTGAAACAGAATTCCAATGTCGTTGCCGTCTACACAAGAGAACACTCACATTCTTTTATGCAAGAAGTTGTCAAAATAACAGAATCAACCCCTACACTGTCCAATGATGTAAACGAACCAAGTTTTATTTTTATATCAAATGAGAATTAAATTTGGGATGTTATATGAATTAGGGGTGTTCACGGTCCGGTATTCGCTGTTTTTAGGTCAAACCGTGAACCAAACCGTTAGTAACGGTTTTTTGATTTTCGTAAAGCAAAACCGAACCGTTGTACTCTTAAACCGAACCAAACCAAACCGTTTATAATGGTTTAGTTCCGGTTTGGTTTTTGTGGTTTGGGCTTGTTCGGTCTTTATACAAAATGTCCAAAATAATTCATGATATGTTAATATTGTACAACTCATTATAATTTATATACTTTAACAAACAACTGAGATTTACTATTTTATAATCTCATTAAAGAAAATTAAAGGTCAATTAAAGTTTATTTCATTTTTTATTTAGGCTTAGCCCACCTTTTTGTTCTTGTTTACAATCAATATTTTGTTACATATTTGGTAGTGTACATGTATATACACCTATATGTAAATACAAAATAATATATATGTCTAGTTATAAATTTATATACATACATACATATATATATTAAAAAATATTAAAAAAATAAATATAAATAAATCATACGGTCCGGTCCGGTTTTATGCGGTTTGGTTTCGGTTCAAACCGTAAACAAAACCGTTCACTACGTTTGGAAATTTTCAAACCAACCGACTGAGAACTAAGAAAATAAACCAACCGCGAAACCAAACCGTTGGCCGGTTTGGGCGGTTTCCCGGTTTTGAACCGAACCATGAACACCCCTAATATGAATGACACTAAGTTTTTGTGGAGAGCTTCTTTTGTTCTTCAACTTATAGAATACCCGTTTAAAATGTGCCTACATTGTTACTTATTAGAATTTGCGAGGACGAGTGGGACCTAAAGCCCTTGCTTTATTTCACTCTTAAGGCGTCCCAACTTTTTATCTTGGTCATGGTCATAGTTTCAATTAGAATTTTGTGATTTGATTTCTTTTGTTAACGAGTATTCGTTACGTGACTATAAGTCATATATTTTACGTATTTTCTTTATTCAGTTTTTTAAAATTTTAAAGGTAAAAAAAGGTAGTTTTGTTCATTTTTTTAGGTATGGGAATAAGTCAAGTGGAACAACTAGATACTCCTATTAGATTGTCATTGTTAGGACCAGCAGTCTGTTTGAAACAGAATTCTAATGTCGTTGCCGTATGCACAAGAGAACACTCACATTCTTTTATACAAGAAGTAGTCAAAATAACACAATCAACCCCTACACTGTCCAATGATGTAAACGAACAAAATTTTATTTTTATATCCAATAAGAATTAAATTCGGGATGTTATATGAATGAATGACACTGAGTATTTGTGGAGAGCTTCTTTTGTTCCTAAATTTAAAGAAATCCCGTTTAAGCACGGGCCTAAATTGTTACTTATTAGAATTTGCGAGGATGAGTGGGACCTAAAACCATTGCTTTATTTCACTCTTAAGGCGTCCCAACTTTTTATCTTGGTCATGGTCATAGTTTCAATTAGAATTTTGTGATTTGATTTCTTTTGTTAACGCGTATTCGTTACATGACTATAAGTCATATATATATATATATATATATATATATATATATATATATATATATATATATATATATATATATATATATATATATATATATATATATATATATATATATATATATATTACGTATTTTCTTTATTCAGTTTTTAAAATTTTAAATATTAAAAAGATTGTTTTGTTCATATTTTTAGGCATAGGAATGAGTCAAGTGGTACAACTAAATACTCCTGTCCGATTGTCATTGCCAGGACTAGTGGTCTCTTTGAAAGAGAATTATAATGTCGTTGCCGTCTGCACAAGAGAATACTCAGTCTTGCAATAAGATTGTGTACTAGTATCCCTTCAAATAGGACCGTTATGAGATACGTGGCAGACTCTTCATAAAGAGAATTTATATAATAACAATTTCAACTAAACTTAGCAGTGGTTTTGTTCTTTGTAGAATTAGAGTTGTTCTCTCTTCATGTTTTGATTTGGCTAGCATATAATCCTTCCTAAGTTTTGTAATCTTTTATATGTAAAACCTTAAACTTTTGTAACAATGGTATAATTCAAGATATGTTCTTAAACAACCTACATATATGTGGAAACCATAATCTTTTGTAACATAGTTTGTGACTTTACACCCGAATCGACTTCTTTAATACATTTGGAAACACTCAAACCCACCGCCCGTCCCTGCAATGCCGGGGATGAGAATACTAGTTTTATACAAAAAGTGGTGTAGTGATAACCCTCCATATAAGGGCTGATGTAGAGATCTTCTAATTCAAATTTCAAAAGTTTATGTTAAGTATTATTTGTATTTGTTTTTGTTTATCTTGTTTCTATTTTTATATCTCCTTTTATTTTTTTATTTTAGTATAGGCTATGGTTCAAGTTATGAATTATTCAGTTTTTGACAACTCACGAAGACATTTAATTGCGGAATCCCAAAATACAACTCACACGTTGTTCACAAAGACATTTGACAATTCAAGTCTACGTGTTTATCTATATGTAATGATTGCAAGTGGTTACATTTCTTTTAGCGAAGTTTTTGAATAAAAGTCCTACTCGTGTTAAAATACTATAAAATATAAAAATAATAAGATGATTAATTAATGGGGCTGATTTTTTTTCATTCAATGAAATTTAAGAAATTCAATAACATTTTACAACTAATTATTTTATTAATCTTCTTTTATATTATTTAATATTATTTAAGTATATTTGTTATTTATTATATTTTTTAACGATTAATATATCTACCATGTCTTAACAAAGGATACATGGCATTAGAGACAACCGAGGGAGCGGAATCATTCCATCCAATTTTGAAGCCTAGCGTCTCCTGTAAGACTCTCACCTTCGCTCTTTTGTTGAGGTTCTGGCACTTCTTCCTCCAACCCTATATTTACATAGTGAAAAAGGCAAAGGCTCTTACTTGAATGTGTGCTTATGTCATTTTTTTAACAACTAATACTTCTAACATGTATCAACTAAGACTATAATCCACAGTCTTTTGGTTGAATACCATGCACATTTATCACTAGACCAATCTTTTGGTTGAAGACCATGCACCATTTTCTGCTTATTATATCTCTTGTGTATTATGTGTGTTTCATAATCTGAAAATTTTTCTTATGACAATGGTTGTAATCATAACACCTATGCGTTGATTTCTCAATGAGTAATCCCCGGGCACTCTCCGTCTAGTTTGAATACTCGACGAGTCATTCACGACTCGCAAGTCACCAGTCTACTGATTTTGCAACCATGCTTATGACTAAAGTTACGTATTTCGTATTACAATGAAAAATTGCGAATAGACGTAATACATGAATGTGAGATTATATATGATAAAATTAAAATGAATTCATATTTCTTTGATTGAATTACTAGTTCACGTTTTGTGATATAATATAATTACGTTAGTAACTACTATACCATAAGGTGGAAATTATAGAAACATGAAACATTATTAGATATTTATATTATTAGAACAATATGTATCATACTGAAAATAACATACCTGTGGAACACTGGAATAATTATATGTCCATGAATTATATGGTATTTTATTAGAAAAAAAAAGGAGATCTATAAAAACATTGGTATCCACCACTTCTACAGTGGTAGGAGACTTAGGTTCTCTGGTGGAGATCCAAGTTCGATCCTCATTTGTGTGATTTTTGGTGGATTAAGACAATAATGGATTTGAGCTAGGCCTTTTGTAAGAGATTTGAGCTAGGCCTTGTGTAAGGTTATCAATTCGAATCCCAAGCCTACCCGGGTTTTCGTGTCATCGTGTGTAACGCCAGAAAGTTCTGCTTTTGTGGCTGCACAACGACTGTCAAGCGGCAGTGTGGTTTCCCGGGGAACTCCCAAGCCAGATTACCATGGGCTCGGCTAGCAACATAATTTTGTCAGATTCAGACAACGAAGCTCTCCAAATTAAAAAAGTGCGGTACCTAAGTCTAAAAAAATGTAAAAACATTGGTACCATAACTAAAGAAAATTTTGAATTTTACTAAAAACACCTTATATAATTATAAAACTCTCTCTTGTACATATGGTTTGTTTGAAACTATATTGAGACGTTAATAAGTTTGGATTTTCTTGGAATAATTTCATATATACCCCACTAAATTTTAAAATATCATATATACTCATTTTTATTGACATTTTTTTATTAATGACAATTTCACCCTTGTTAACTAAATTTATAATAATACTAATAAAAGGCTTATTCATCTTCCTAATTCATCATTTCCCCTACCTCTGTCGACATCTTCCCACAACAACCGCAACCTCCGCCTCGTCTCATCAACCGATTAAAACAATCCCGCAAGCCAAAGGACCTGGGCAAGGGGTTTTGGCAAGAAGCATGTTCATCCTTGTCAACCGACCAGACTATTTCCGGCTGAATGGTTTCCCCCGACATATCGTTCATTTTTCATGTCCCGACGCAATCGACGGCAATTGATGCAATTGAGATGGAGGGGCCCCGTAAACTGTTTATTTTAAACTCCAACGGTCGCTCAAACTATTTTCTTATTTTTATGACATAATAACATAAATTGTCCTTTATGTTTATCCCAAATTTCACTGGTGGTCATTTATCTTCCAAATTGATGTTTATTATCCTTTACGTTTAGAAAAGTAACACCTTATATCCATTAGGCCTAACCCCAATAAAAATTCTAGTTAAATTGTGCCATATGCTGCTCACGTGGGGGTATTACCGTATGTTCAGGTCCCGTTATAATTCCCCCCCATTATATACCCATTCAACCGCAAGTCATTCCCAATTCCACTCTCTCTGTCCTTCGTCTTCGTTAATTTAGGGTTTAACCATAAAATTACTGATCGTCGATAATGGATGATTTAGGCTGGTACATACGAGAAACAATTGAGGATGTGGACCTCGACCAAGTATATGGTAATGTTTCATATCCAATCTCGATTTGTAACCCTAGTTAATGTGAACCCCGTCTAAAATACTTTTTGATTAACTTCTCATTTTTTTTTGTTTTTTTAGCTTTATATCCAAGTCTTTTTAGCATATGCCTACATTCTGGTGGTAGGTTAACATTACCTCTAAACCGTACCTATGTGGGAGGTAAGACAACATATTTGGACTTAATATACATAGACATGTTTTCAATTCATGAGCTTGATCTCATGCTGGATATGTTAGGCTATAGTGGGACAATTCCAATGTACTGCCAGTTCTTACATCCTGAAAAGAACTTAGACAATGGTCTTGAACACCTAATTTGTGACCAGGATTGTCTAAACTTGGCTAAACATGTGGAAGAGCATAAGCTCATCCATGCTTATACCAATCATGGGATAAATAACATAAAAGCACTTTTTATCTCTCCAACTAAGTCTGCTACTATTGAAGAGATTGATGAACCTAGACCATGTGCTCTTGTGCCCTTAAAATTAAATTTAGATGTTGGTAAATCTAGTGGGGCTAGGCAAGGGCAATCTAGTGGGGCTGGGGAATCTAGTTGGGTTGTGCATGAGGATATACGTATTGAAGTTGGAGTTGAAAATGAGGATGTAGGTGATTTGGAAAAGAAGGTGGTGGCAATGAGGATATAGTTGTTGAAGTTGGAGTTGAAAATGAGAATGTAGGTAATTTGGAAGAGGGAGGCGGTGGTAGTGAGGATATAGTTGTTGAAGTTGGAGTTGAAAATGAGAATGTAGGTAATTTGGAAGAAGGGGGTGGTGGCAGTGAGGATATAGGTGATGGTGATCATGTTGTTAATGATGAGAGCAATGAGAATTTGGGTGATTTGGATGAGAGGGTGGTGGCAGTGAGGATGAGGGGGGTGGTGTAAGTGAGTATGAAGGTGATGGTGATTATATCGTGGAACATGAGAATAATATGACATGCCCTGAAGTTGACATGAATGATTATAGGATGAATGTTGATTCAAATGTAGATGATGGGTTTGACTTTGGAAACGAACAAAAATGGATTTGGGGGAGGATGTAATAGACAATGACAAGTTTCTAAGTGGGTCAGACTCAGAAGGGAATGAAACAAGCTCAAGGAAACACATTTTTCATGGTATAAGAAGATCAAATGAAAATATGGCTAACTTTTACCTATGTCAGATTTTTGGAACAAAGGAAGAGGCCAAGAAGCTTATTAGAAAACATGCAGTTGAAACTAGAAGGTTAATTAAAATAGCCAAAGATGATCACACTAGGGTTAGGAAGATGAAATATGGCCTAAGGTTAGTGGGGACTAGGCTCTACGAGTGTGTGTGAATAATTTCTCTAAAAGGAATATTAAGATTCACAGAAAAGGCACTGGTGCGGTGCATGATTGATGGCACAACAGAGGTTGTTGGGGGCGGTCCTTTGACCTACTGTCGATGTTGCGAATTTTGGTATTAGTGTGTGAACTAGGATTTTGTAACATGTTACACAATCCATACTAAGTAATCACTAGTAAATTGTGTGTGTATATATATATATATATTGTAACATCCTTCTTTCGATAATATTAATAAAGGAAATTTTGTTTGATATTAACGTGTCGTGTATCAGTTTAGCTAAATAAACTATAAGAGAGTGGGCTTGGAAATTAAAAGATGGAATAAGGAATGATAATGAGCCTTAGGTCCATGGGCCGAAGGGAGTATAAATACCCCTTAAACCCTAATCCTTTTCATTTTTATCCATCACTACACCATAGCCTACACCTTGAAAAAAACACACACGTTCCTTTATCCCGAACCAAGATCCGAATGTGAGAACCCGAGCTTGATAGTGTTAGAGCATTGTAACGAGCCAAAACCGATATCAAGATTAGATCGTGTTCGTAAAACCGACTTGTTTAATGTACGTTCATTAACAAAAACTTGTTCGGCCCGTTTAGGATTACTAGATCCATATACAAATGGTAAAAACGAATCAAACGTATTGAATCTTGTTGAAATTCGTTAAATATCGACCAAATACACCTTTTGAACCCGATGTTTGAATGTTTGGTTGATTGGGGTTTGTAGGCGCTAGGTTTGTGAGTCTAAAGACACCAAATTCGTGTTGTTTCATCATGTTTCGAAGGTTAACTGGAATTCTGGGGTCTCTTAACTGTCTTTGTTCTTGACTATTTTGACTTGAACCCCAGAATCAAACATTTGGATAAGAGCTGAAACTCATTCGTTATGATTGAACGAATTGCTGGTCATTCGTTAAGCAATCATAACGAATGAGAATGCAGGCGTGACGAATGAGCCGTCATTCGTCCTATAGGAGTCACGAATGACCTTATTCATTCGTAATCCGTTCATTCGTCATGAGAAGATAACGAATGGAGCCATTCGTTAAAGTTGCTCCTGTAACAAATGAGCCCTTCATTCTCTCAAGGAAAGAACGAATAGCCTACTCATTCGTTATACATTCATTCGTTCTGATGAGATAACGAATGGAGCCTCGTCATAACGAATGAGATAACGAATGAGGGTTAACCAGAGAACCATTCGTCATAATGAATGGGATAGCGAATGAGGCTTAATCAGAGAACCATTCGTCATAAAGAACGGGATAGCGAATGAGGCTCAACCAAAGGTCATTCGTTATAACGAATGAGCTAGCGAATAAAATAATAATTTAAGAATTCTAATGAAAATTGTGTTAAGACAACTCGATCTGGTAGCTCAACCCCAACCAGGGGCTCTGCCCCTTGGAGCCTGCTAGGGGTTGCCGCCCTTATACACCGCTGCCAGGGGCGCTGCCCCCAGACCCCCGTAGCTAGGGGTTACCATAACTTAGAAGTATGATATAGTTAGAAATAGTTAATTGACACATATAATTGTCACGCAGTTAGCCGTGCTCAATTAAAGAAGGGGATTACTATTAACTCTGAAAGGAACTGAGTTCAGGTAAGTTTCTAGCCCCATTTCCTTGTTACGTTTTCGGGGCTGTGTGCATACTCAATGAGAATGTTAATGCACTTACCTTAAGTGGTAAGTGTATGTCATAATGATAGATGTGATAGTAATAATTATGTTATGAATGAATGCTTGTCGGTACGTGACGATCTTTGGATATTGCACGTATTTTCAAGGGAGGTAACGTGTAGTAAGCATGGAATGCGTATGTAAAGGAAAGTATGTATGAAGGTTGTAATTCTAAAGACAAAGAAAGGTAAGGTATGGTTGTATGGAAGGAAAGGGAACCGAACCCTAATAATATTTGAGGCAAGAGGGAACCGGGCCTTAATAATATTCAAAGAAAGAGGGAACCAAACCCTACTAATATTCGAGGAAAGAGGGAATCGGACCTTAATAATATCCGAGGAAAGAGGGAATCGGTCCCTACTAATACTCGAGGAAAGTATGGCGTAATGCTCTTTAAAACGTATAATTATGTATTTGAAAGAAAGAAAGTATGAAAGTATGTATGTATAACAGAATTAAAGTATGAAGGTATGAAAGTATAATATATGAACGAAAGTATGTACGCATGAATGATGTATAAAGAAAGTAATATGCGCCTTCGGATACATATAAGTAAGGTAGTAAACGTATTGTATGATTAACTAAAACTCACTCAGCGTAGCTGACTTTTATATGCACGCAGGTGAGTAGAATGAGGCAGCTAGCTTGTGGAGGGCACATGGCAGAAGATTAAGTAGCTGGAATCCGATGAATTATGATGTGTTTATGAATGACGTTTTATTTTGAAAGACAAAAGATGTTTGTTTAAGACATGTTTTTAAAAGATATGATATGTCATTGAAAGTTTTTGTATTCCGCAAAAGTTTTAATTAACTCTGATATTTAGAATTGTGTTTGTGAGTAAGTCCAACGTCCAAAGTGAGGCACCGGGAACGGGGCCTTACATATATATATATATATATACATATATATATATATATATATATATATATATATATATATATATATATATGGGATGGATCTTACCTATATATATATATATTCATATAAATAAAACTTTAAACTTTACAATTTTATATATTTATTTACCTATTATTATTATTATTATTATTTTCATTTATTTATTTAATTAAAAAATTATTATAATCATTTAATTAATTATACCTTTGCTTCGCGACGAGGGAAAATCGTGTGTTTGAATATACGGTTTATAGTTTAGAAATTGTTACTCTATATTTCTAATTCACTATAACCAATAACTCTGATACCAACTTCTGTCATACACCGAAAATCTAAATTTAATCAGCAAAAGACTTTGACCAAGTCATTCGGGTGGTGACAGAAGTCGTTTTAGCCAATCACATTTAAGAATACAACTATAAACGAAAGTTGAACTTTATTTAACCATCAGAGTCATTACATGTAACATATTACACGATTTTTTATTCAAATTACAAGTTCAACATAAAATCAAAATTTTTCATTCAAATATTGATGTGTTGTAAAACAAACTTACATTCCTTATCGTTTTATCATGATTTAAGTACTTTCTTAGTTTAATTATTAAGTTTTATGGCTTGTTTATGCTTAATTTTACAAAGTTGATTGTTTACTTATAGGTTATGAGATTTGGTGAAAAAAAGAGTAAAATTTGAAGACTTTAGGGGCTTATTTGGTCAAGTTTTAAATCTACAAGTCAAGGCCCGACCCAAGCCCACAAATTAGAAGCCTTTCTTGCTTATTATATTAATTAAAAAAAATAAAAAAAAAACCCTAACAGCCCTAGAAGTTGCGATCGGCCAGAAGAGAAAAAAGAAGAAAAAGGAACTTGTGGCGGGTTGTGGTGGCTGTTTGGATGGCTAGGGAAGAAGAAGGAAGGCTCGGGTTAACTTAGTACAGCTGCTATAACCCCAAGTAATTCATTCATAAACTTTGTCTTTTTTTCAATAACCCTAACTTGTTAAGTTGAAGTTTTTTGTTGGATTATTTTGCAAGTAATTTGAAGTTTGACTTGTGTTTGATTGTTCTTGATCATTGAATGAGTTTTATTATGTTTATGTTGATATTTATGATGTTTATTTTAACTATATGCTGCTGTCCAAACTTAATGTGTAGCTAAACTTGTTAGCTCTACCTAGGTTAGATGATTATTGTTAGGTTTTAGTAAGTAGTTTTTTTTGGATTGCTGATGATCATGGCTTGAATTGTTAATGTAAATTTTGTTTTAACATTGAATTAGGTTGTGTTTAGTGGTTGTGAATTTTTTAATTACACTCATATACCTCTTGCGTTGATTAATTGAATGAGTTTTGATTGATTGTTGCTTGTTAGGACTCTTTACTTGGTGTTTAGGGTTTGTTTGCGGGAAGTACAACCGTAGGGTTAAGTGAGTGTATTAATTGAATATAATCAGCGGGTAGACACCTTATTAGAGACCGAGAGGTGATAGGAAGTAAACTTGTCTCATAGCTTTTACTTGTTATGATTAGGATCGCGCGAGAGCGGGTTCGGTTCTTGTCGGGTTTGGGTTTGTGAGCGATTAGTTGACCTAGTTTAAGTTGAAATAAATTGTTCCTCTATTCTTGGTTGTGTAGTATTCGTCTCCATTAGGGTAGTTTGTCGGTGAGACCGAGAGGAGAGTCGACATTAGAGCACTTTAAAAATTCGTCACCCGGTTTTGTTCTTAAAATCAACTAAGTGTAGGTTAGAGTTTGTTAGTGAGACCGATAGGTAATCTAGCTTCTTGATTGAACCTTAGTTGTGTCATCCTTATATACCGGTGTCGTGAAATTCTACAATCCATTAGCTTATTATACCTTCAATAGGATTCTTACCTAGGTAGACGTTTTCCCATTGATAAAACTTATTTTCACAGTGTCTTCTATTTTTCTTAATTTAAGGCTTTTAAGTTAATTTAAGTTAGGTTAAATAGTTAATAATTAAAAATCAATTAAAATATATTATTCTTAGGTGAGTCTTATTTAGGGTTAAGTATTAAATACGTTTTCACGTGTCCTTGTGTTCGACACTCGGACTTCCTTAGTGCTATACTATTAGTGATCGGTACACTTGTCGGTTTTGTGTGGCTTCTTTAGGAATTTCGTTTTATAAATTTAAAGCTTAGTTGTGAGAGCATCGTTATACACACATCAAGTTTTTGGCGCCGTTGCCGGGATGCGGTTAGAGGCGTATTGAGAACGACTCGAGTTAGGACTTGCCTTGTTTACTACTTGTTTTTCTTATTTGTTTTGCTTGTTAGTTTAAAATAGTTTAGCTAATTTTAGTTTATTTTGTCTATTTTAATAGTTGTATGCGACGTATTCGATCTCTAGGACCACCAGAAACCGAAGGATTTTCCGAACCAGAGAGAGAGCTTCGTGAGAGACGTCGTACAAAACCGTCTTCCAGTTCATCTATGGTCGTCGGTAATACATTCTCTTCTCCCACT
This sequence comes from Bidens hawaiensis, assembly GCF_021521415.1. Taxonomy (NCBI): domain Eukaryota; kingdom Viridiplantae; phylum Streptophyta; class Magnoliopsida; order Asterales; family Asteraceae; genus Bidens; species Bidens hawaiensis. Next base: position 32,038 of record NW_027502515.1, on the reverse strand, counting down.
TTTTCTGAACCCGTCATTAGGGATAGGATTATGGGCGACGCGAATCCACCACCGAGGAGGACAATTGCAGACCGGGCCTGTCCTGTCGATGCTGGCGCGAGATTCAGCATTGCTCCACCAGTTATGGGAGTTCTCACGACTTGGCAAATTCCATCTAATATTCTTAACACGATTGCTCGTTCTGCTCAATTTCACGGGTTGCTCCTTGAGAATCCACATGCTCATCTCATTCGCATTACACGAATTTGCGACACGGTTCATCTTGCCAGCGTATCCGAATATGCCATCAAACTCCGAATCTTTTCTTTCTCACTCGTCGATCATGCGAGTCTGTGGCTTGAGTCCCTCCCACAGGGATCCATTGCTACTTGGCTGCCATGCAGACCCAATTTCTCAAAAAATACGATCCTCTGGCTAAGGCCGCTCGATTGCGCAACCAAATTCATTCTTTTCAGATGGAGGACACCGAGAGCTTCTACGAGGCGTGGGATAGGTTCAAAAATCTTCTTGCTTTATGTCCGAACTATGGCCTACAGAATTGGGCAGTTGTTGAGAAGTTCTATAACAGAGTAACGTACACGACTCAGAGTATGCTCAACACAGCTGCGGGAGGTAATCTATTGACGAAAAAGGATACGGATGAGTGCATTTCCTTGTTTAACGGTTTAGCCAGGAGTGGATACCAGCGACCACCAGCTAAGAGTACTAAAAACCGTCGACTCCTTATCACGCGGCATGCATTCGGTCGACACGAGCACGGTACTTGCAGCACAGGTTGAGGCATTGGCAAAGATGTTGTAGACTTGCAGGTGAAGAGTAAGTTGTGTGAGATCTGTAGAGGGGGGCATGATACCGTTTAGTGCCCCGTAGGTTTCCAGGAGGAGGCAGTCGACTTCGTTAATAATCCAAACCGAAATCAAAACTCTTTCAATTCTTATAATTCGGGGTGGAGGGGTAACCAAAATTCCAACTGGAGGAACGGAAATCACTCCGGCTTCCAACAACGTCAGAGCTTATTCCAGGATTCCAGTGAGGGAACGAGTAGTGGGGAGAAGAAGCCCACGTTAAAGGAGATGATGGCACATCAGACGCATATGCTGTCGCAGCTTATGACTCGAGAGGACTCCCGTCACAAAGAGACTCAAGAAAATTTTTGGGAGCACGAGTCATTCATGAGAAATCAAGGAGCGTCAATTCAAAATCTTGAGCGTCAGATGGGAGAGATAGCAAGTCGTCTGAATGAAAGGTCGCCAGGTACACTTCCAAGTAATACTAAACAAATTCCAAAGGCATTCGCGAAGGCTGTGACGACGAGGAGCGGTGTAGGGGCACGTAGCAAGCCCGTGATTCAGGAAGCGACGGAGGAGTCGTTAACGAACCTGTGGTAGATGTAGAGGAGCAGGTAGACGAGGAGATTTAGTTGGAGTCTCCACCGGCCATGGTGCATCAGAGGCACAACATAGGAAGTACAACACAGGCCGAGAACCAGCCACTACCCAGCACACCACCGAGAGTCTACAAACCTAGACTCCCATATCCCGGGAGAGTCTGTAGGGACAGAGACGAGGAGCAGAACTCCAAATTTCTTGATCTACTGAAGTAGCTTCATCTTAACATTCCATTCCTTGAGGCACTTACGCAAATGCCCAAATATGCAAAGTTCCTGAAGGATATTCTTTCAAACATAGAGAAGTTATCCGAAGTCTCTTCCATTCCTCTGAGTGTTGGTTGCTCTGCAGTCTTGCAGAGAAAATGACCAGAAAAGATGTCCGATCCTGGGAGTTTCACAATTCCCTGCATCTTGAGTGATAATGCGGTTGTTCATGCGCTGGCAGATCTTGGTGCTAGTATTAATCTCATGCCGTATTCCGTGTATCGCAAGTTGGGTCTAGGAGAACCGAGGCCTACTCGTATGAGTATCCAGCTTGCTGATCGTTCTATGAAATACCCCCAGGGGTGGTCGAGAGCATGCTTGTTCGAGTCGACAAGTTCATCTTTCCGGTGGACTTTGTCATCCTGAACATGAACGATGACGATAGTGTCCCACTTATCTTGGGCCGACAATTCCTTTCCACTGCACAGGTGTTGATCGACGTCTGCGAGGGTAAATTAATCTTAAGAGTTGGGGATGAGAACGTCACCTTTGACGTTCGACAGTCACTGAAACACCCCAAGTCTGCTGATGACTACTTATACTTCATTGATACCATCATGGAGCATGTCGGGGAGTTTCTCAGCGAAATCTGTGGAGGATCTGCCTCCAACACCCAAATTCTTGATAGGGAGATTCCAGATATTGATATGGTTGCCGTAACTAATTAGTCCTTAGATGCGACACCGATTCGCATATCCTTGAATCTGGCGTGTCTGCTGAGATCGTACGAGACGATCCGATGGACCGACCTTCGGTCAAGAGTCCTCCTTCTTCCTTAGATCTTAAGGATTTGCCTTCCCACCTTGAGTATGCGTTTCTAGATAAGGAGAGGAAGCTGCCGGTTATCATTGCATCTACTTTGACCGAGGTCGAGAAGGAGAAGTTGTTGAGGGTGCTACTAGAGCACAAAGAGGCTATTGCATGGAAGATTATCGACATCAAGGGTATCAACCCTTCGTTTTGTACTCATAAAATCCTCATAGAGGAAAATTTCAAAACTGTCGTTCAGCCGCAGCGGCGGCTTAATCTGAAAATGCAAAAAGTCGTAAAGAAGGAGATCATTAAACTCCTTGATGTGGGGATCATGTTCCCCATTTTTGATAGTGCTTGGGTGAGTCCAGTTTAGGTGGTTCCTAAAAAGGGTGGCATGACTGTCATCACCAACGAGTGGAACGAACTTATTCCCACTAGGACTGTGACGGGATGGCGAGTCTGCATCGACTACCGCAGACTAAATGATACCACGAGGAAGGACACTTTCGTTTACCCTTCATTGATAAGATGTTAGAGCGTTTAGCAGGTCAGCAGTACTACTTCTTCCTAGATGGTTTCTCCGGGTACTTCCAGGTTCCGATAGCTCCCGACGACCAGGAGAAAACCACTTTTACCTGCCCTTATAGGACGTTTGCTTACAAACGTATGCCGTTCGGACTTTGTAACGCTCCGGCCACATTCCAGAGGTGTATGGTGGCCATTTTCCATGATATGATCGAGGACTCCATGGAGGTGTTCATGGACGATTTTTCCGTATTTGGCAGTTCCTACGATCATTTTTTATCAAATCCAGAGAGGATGATGTCCCGCTGCGTTGACACCAACCTAGTCCTTACCTGGTAGAAGTGTCATTTCATGTTTCGCGAGGGCATTGTTCTGGGTCATCGGATCTCAAGTGCGGGGATAGAGGTTGACCGAGCAAAGGTCGAGACCATTTCTAATCTTCCCCCACCTACTTCTGTGAGATCCGTTCGTAGCTTTCTAGGTCATGCCGGGTTCTACCATCGGTTCATCTAAGATTTTTCAAAGATCGCGAGACCCAAGGCCAAAATTCTGGAGAAGGATGCTCCATTTTTTTAGCAGTGTATCGAGGTGTTTGATCTTCTAAAAAACAAACTTGTTAACGCCCTGATCATGGTTGCTCCCGACTGGTCGTTACCATGTGAGTTGTTATGTGACGCAAGCGACTTGGCAGTCGGAGCAGTTCTTGGACAGCGGAAGGATAAACACTTCCATCCGATCTACTATGCTAGCCGGACCTTAAATGGCACACAGGAAAGCTATACCACCACCGAAAAAGAGCTTTTAGCTGTGGTGTTCGCTTTCGACAAATTTAGGTCCTATCTGGTCATGTCCAAGACGATTGTTTACACAAATCTCTTTAGAAAGCAGGATGCTAAGCCTCGTCTTATCTGATGGATCCTGTTGCTTCAAGAGTTTGATATAGAGATCCGTGATAAAAAGGGGGCCGAGAATGTGGCGGCTGATCATCTTTCACGTCTAGAGGGAGTTGATTTAAGAGATTCGGGGTCATGATCAACGATCATTTTCCGACGGAGAGTCTGATGTTTGTTACTGCACAGGAGGAAGGTTTTCCATGGTTCGCTGATTTCGCAAACTATCTTGCTGACGGATACCTCCCGAATATGCCTTACCAGCAAAAGATGAAATTCTTTGCTGACATCAAATTTTACCTTTGGGATGACCCGTATCTTTTCCACATCGGTGTTGATCAGCTTATTAGGAGGTGTGTAGATGTCAAGGAAGGATGGCAGATTCTGAGCCATTGTCATATGGGACCGACAGGAGGTCACCACGGTGTGAGTTCTACAGCGAAGAAAGTCTTTGATTCTGGTTATTATTGGCCGTCTATCTTTAAGGATGCTCATTTGTTCGTTAAGATTTGTGATCGTTGCCAGCGTTTCGGCAACATTTTTTCGTGAAACGAAATGCCCCAGAATGCTATTCAAGTTTGTGAGGTTTTCGATGTGCGGGGCATTGATTTCATGGGACCGTTTCCATCTTTACGTGAGAACAAGTACATACTCGTGGCTGTTGATTACGTGTTAAAGTGGGTTGTGGTCAAAGCTCAACCCACAAATGAAGCCCGATTAGTAGTCCGTTTTCTAAAAAGTCTATTTGTTCGTTTCGGAGTCCCGAAAGCCTTGATCAGTGATCGAGGTACTCATTTTTGCAATTCGCAGATGGATAAGGCGTTACAGCGCTATGGGGTCACCCATCGGCTTGCGACCGCCTACCATCCACAGACTAGTGGGCAAGAAAAAGTGAGTAATCGGGGAATCAAATGTATTCTCGAGAAAACGGTTGGTTCAAATCGTCAGGATTGGTCCGACAAATTAGATGACGCTCTATGGGCCTTCCGTACAACCTACAAGACTCCGGCTGGTTCCACACCATTTCGGATGATCTATGGGAAGGCCTGTCATATTCCAGTTGAGTTGGAACACCGTGCTTCATGGGCCCTTCAGAGGGTTAATCTTGATTTATCCGCTGCAGAGGGTAATCGTTTCTGTCAGTTACATTAGTTAGAGGAGCTCCGGGATCACGCATATGCACAATCATTTAGATATAAGGAGCATACGAAGGAACTGCATGATAGGAAATTGAAGGGTAATAAGCAGTTCAAGTGTGGGGATAAGGTCTTACTGTATAACTCCCGATTGAGGTTATTCCCGGGAAAGTTAAAATCCCGATGGTCGGGACCATTCACGGTCACTGAGGTATTCCCGTAAGGCACCATTGAGATACAAGATCAAAGAGGGAAGTTTAAGGTGGACGGTCATAGATTGAAGCATTACATAGGCTAACCGATAACTGATCAGATAGTCGAGGTGTTCTACCTTGACTCATTCACCGAGGAGTAGACGTGATGGATGCATCACTCGGGAGACAGCCCGAGTTGTAGAGTTTGTTTTATGATTCTCTTTATTTTCTGTTTTTATTTGTCGTATTTTTGTTATTTATAAAAACATAAAAATACAAAAAAATTAAAAAATTATAAAAATTAAAAAAATACAAAAACACAAAAATATGTTTATTACTTATGTTTTGTTTTCTGTTTTGTACGCCGCTACATGCGAGCGAGTTTGAGTTATTGCATGTATTATTATGCGCATGGTAGCTCTGATGACGTTTTGGAACTGGTTCACCCGAGGTTGCGGCCGCGAATGAAATGCTATATGGTCGTTTGATTCATACACAACTGATGAAGAATCTGCATCTAAACCAGGGGAGTAACCCGTTCTCTGTTTTACTTTTTGCTTTAAGTTTTAATTTTATTTTTCAGTTTTTATTTTATTTCTTTTACTTGTTCTCATCGAGTACGATTTCGTTCTAAGTGTGGGGATGAGAATTTATTTTACTTAGTTGTAGGAAAAAAATTAAAATTAAAAAGTTCGAAAAATTATATAAAGTTTTCTTTTAAAAAAAAATTGTCCCTAGAAAATTGTTTTTTGTTCTACGTTAAGCAGGAGATGATAGTATTACCAATGTGCTAACAAACTCTCGGATACTTTTGAAATAAATAATAATAATAATAATAATAATAATAATAATAATAATAATAATAATAATAATAATAATAATAATAATAAAAGGGATGGTTTGCATATCTGATTTGGGATGTGTCGGTAGACCCAATTAGCTTTGATAGTCCTCTTTAGCATGTTTTTATATATATATATATATATAATAATTTAAAAACGGTGAAACCGAATTTCGATGCTTAGGGAGGATTACCATAATCTGAAAACTTTGAGATGGTAAGAATTAAATGCCCTCAAATCAGCACAAACCATATGTTCATCTTTTACGAACTTAGAAATAGTTATATATTTTAGGGTGATATAAAAGGTTGAAAAAAAAGTATGTTTTGAAAGTTTGTTATGTATTGTATTATCCAAAGTTGTTCAAGACAAGCAAAATGATTATGAAGAAAGTTATGTATTGTAAAATGCCAAATGAGCATTGTTTAAAGTTAGAAAAAGAGGCCAATGATGCACATACTATGCGGGACTTAGAGTTTACATGTTACCTTGGGGATGGTGACTCTGAGGATACACTATTGGGGCTCGAAGGTTCTTAGTCAATAAATAAAAATTAGGAATTATAGGACAAGGTCCAATAATATTTAGGAATAGCCCGTACGACCTCCACGTGACCATTCATTCATCCAAATTTCACCGAGTGCATCTAATTAGTACTATCAACGAGTCCTTGGCGTATGGTGATTTGTCGAACCATTTTGCTTCGACTCTAGCTTTTTCTAGCTCTCTTTGTCTGAGATGGGGTAGGTGTAGCCTTAATTTTTAAACATAAAATGTTTAATGCAAAAGGGGGGGCTTGATTGGTTGGTGGCTGGGTTTAAGTGGACAACAATATCGGCAATCGCGGTCAATATGTCAGGCTGTTTATTGTGCTTTGAAAATGATAATATTCTGATAGTTTGTTGCCTTTCACTTGGTTATGATCATGTGTAGATTACTTTTTCAGGGACGAAAAAGACTTAAGTGTGGGGATGTTTGATGTGTTATAAAGCACACTTACTTTCCTTATCGTTTTATCATGATTTAAGTACTTTCTTAGTTTAATTATTAAGTTTTATGGCTTGTTTATGCTTAATTTTACAAAGTTGATTGTTTACTTGTAGGTTATGAGATTTGGTGGAAAAAAAGAGTAAAATTTGAAGACTTTAGGGGCTTATTTGGTCAAGTTTTAAATCTACAAGTCAAGGCCCGACCCAAGCCCACAAATTAGAAGCCTTTCTTGCTTATTATATTAATTAAAAAAATAACAAAACCCTAACAGCCCTAGAAGTTGCGATCGGCCAGAAGAGTAAAAGAAGAAAAAGAAACTTGTCGCGGCTTGTGGTGGCTGTTTGGACAGCTAGGGAAGAAGAAGAAAGGCTCGGGTTAACTTGGTACAGCTGCTAGGTGCTTTATACACTCATAAACTCAGCATATAACCCTAAGTAATTCATTCATAAACTTTGTCTTTTGTTCAAAAACCCTAACTTGTTAAGTTGAAGTTTTTTGTTGGATGGTTTTGCAAGTAATTTGAAGTTTGACTTATGTTTGATTGTTCTTGATCATTGAATGAGTTTTATTATGTTTATGTTGATGTTTATGATGTTTATTTTAACTATATGCTTCTGTCCAAAATTAATGTGTAGCTAAACTTGTTAGCTCTACCTAGGTTAGATGATTATTGTTAGGTTTTAGTAAGTAGTTTGGATTGTTGATGATCATGGCTTGAATTGTTAATGTAAAGATTGTTTTAACATTAAATTAGATTGTGTTTAGTGGCTGTGAATTTGTTAATTACACTCATATACCTCTTGCGTTGATTAATTGAATGAGTTTTGATTGATTGTTGCTTGCTAGGACTCTTTACTTGGTGTTTAGGGTTTGTTTGCGGGAAGTACAACCGTAGGGTTAAGTGAGTGTATTAATTGAATATAATCAGCGGGTAGACATCTTATTAGAGACCGAGAGGTGATAGGAAGTAAACTCGTCTCATAGCTTTTACTTGTTAGGATTAGGATCGCACGAGAGCGGGTTCGGTTCTTGTCGGGTTTGGGTTTGTGAGCGATTAGTTGACCTAGTTTAAGTTGAAATAAATTGTTCCTCTATCCTTGGTTGCGTAGTATTCGTCTCCGTTAGTGTAGTGTGTCGGTGAGACCGAGAGGAGAGTCGGCATTAGAGCAATTTAAAAATTCGTCACCCGGTTTTGTTCTTAAATTCAACTAAGTGTAGGTTAGAGTTTGTTAGTGAGACCGATAGGTAATCTAGTTTCCTGAGTGAACCTTAGTTGTGTCATCCTTATATACCGGTGTTGTGAGATTCTACAATCCATTAGCTTATTATACCTTCAATAGGATTCTTACCTAGGTAGACGTTTTCCCATTGATAAAACTTATTTTCACAGTTTCGTCTAGTTTTCTTAATTTAAGGTTTTTAAGTTAATTTAAGTTAGGTTAAATAGTTAATAATTAAAAATCAATTAAAATATATTATTCTTAGGTGAGTCTTATTTAGGGTTAAGTATTAAATAGATTTTCACGTATCCTAATGTTCGACACTCGGACTTCCTTAATGCTATTCTATTAGTGATCGGTACACTTGCCGGTTTTGTGTGGCTTCTTTAGGAATTTCGTTTAATAAATTTAAAGCTTAGTTGTGAGAGCATCGTTATACACACATCAAATACACGTCACTATTTTCTCGTGATCTTCACGAAGCTTCATTACTTAATTTATTTACCTGAAAATCATATTAAAACAAACGTCAACACGAATGTTGGTAAGTTCTCTTCATTCGAAAATAATCAATATATATATTTATATATATACACACACACACACACATATATATATATATACATATTATTTTGAAAGTATGGCAAACGAAACTTCAATACAAGTCATCATAATAAACAATATTATATCAATTTATCAGAAAATATAGTAAATGAGTACATATAATTCTCACCATACAATGGTTCAACGACCATTCTTTTCATAATCTATTACCATAAGAAACAGTGGTAATCTTTTCCTACCGTTCTTTTAACATGGTAATTATATCTTTAAACTTCATAATAATCGAGTTTACCATAAAAACGAGGGATTTTATCTTTTAAACAAGTGTATGACTATCAAAATTGATAGCTCGATACGTATCATACTCAAAATATTCCCACGCGATTGGAAGTGGTGGCGTCACCCCTATTGATCTACCAACAGTTATGTGCCTTTATTAATTGGTTTCTAATATCATGAAATTTTCGGATCAAGTATTCCTAGTTTCCAAAGTCCAAGGACCGGAATGAAAATTCTGTCTTTGAAAAAGTATACGTTTCTTCAAGAAGAAGAAATTCTGCCTACCATGAAATTCTGCCTACCATCACTTGGTTATGATCATTGTGCTTTGAAAAAGTATACGTTTCTTCAAGAAGAAGAAACTTAGTGTTAGAAAAGTAAACAAGTAAAACTATAGGTTTAAACTTGTAAAATAAAAGAAAAGTATTTTGAACTAAAGGTTCATAAAGAAAATATAATCGAGGTAAAGATTATAAAAAGAGACTAAAGGTCTTAAGTTAGATTAAATATCTAGTATTAATATAAGGTTATACTCGTACTACAGGTCTGAAATGGCTAAAGAAAGACAAACTCGATCGGTGAAGTGAAGCTGATATTTGAAAAGGTTATACGCCCAAATTTTATAACTTGTATTATCGAATCAAATAAATTGATTACATGAGATTACGTATCTCTAAAACATTATAAACAAAAGTAATAGCTGGCCCTCAGGTTGTCGTGTACGTTTGTTTGGATCCTTACATATGTGGTTAGACGGTGGGCACACCGTGCCACACCTGGTTACATGCCTCCGCCACAATGGGCTGGAGCTAAGTTACGTCCGAGAAAGGGTAATCATGTGTATACTGATGGTAGCTACGTAATCTCGAACGTTGTGGTGTTTATTGAGCGGTTTCGAGTAGAGCTTAAGTTTGTAATTGTGTTTTAAGTTTTTAACTTGATTATTCCTAAGCCACGATGGGCTGAGACCTAAGTTACGTCTTGAGGGGTAATTAAATAAATAAAATAATTTATGCGTCAGCTTATTCACTAGCATGAGTTGCTGAAGTATTTTCAAACTGTTTTTCAGGTAATGAAGATTATCCGCTTGAAGAATCGAAGTTGAAATTTAGGCGATCTGATGGCTCAGATCATTTTTGTTAAAACATTAAAATATGTAAATGGTGGTTTATTAAACAAGTAATCTTTTGTAACATTAAAACGGGTATATTTATAATCTCGTCTTTTGATATGTAAATAATAATATTCTAATCCAAATTATATTTCCGCATTAAACCCGTAACTCTGATTTAATTAAAAAAGGGTACCAACTGTTGGTCACACTCCCAGGCTCGAGAATGGGGTGTGGCAAGGTTGGTATCAGAGCCATCGATCTTAACGAATTAGGTATTAATTCATAATACCAAAGCTTTAATCCAAGTGATTAAGTATATTATTTGTTACATAAATAATTAGGGATAAGATAGGCTGGTAACCTTTTCTATCCCTCCTCAATCTAAACCACCATTAGATGTCTTTCAAACAAATAATCTCATTCGAGATGCAAGGAGAGCTGGATGCCCCGAACGAATTCCGAAGAACAACATGAGTGAAGATTGTTATGAAGATTTCTCCAACCAATATCACCCGATCGAACAACCCACACTGGTGTATATCCCTGGCACCGAGTAGCTACTAATCAATCTACCAAATGATCCACCGATTCAAGGGTACGATCCCCCAAGAATCTCAAGTTATCACCCGTCAAGCATCTCGGTGTATCATCCGTCCAACATTCCGACGTATCACCCATCTGACATCCCGATGTATCACCCATCCAACATCCATCCGTTCTATGAATATCTAGCCAACAAACAGATCAAGGTGGAACCCGAGTCCGACTCTTCTAACTGTATGCAATGCCACTCCGATCAAAGACGATGGCAAACTAGAACCTCAACTTATAATTATGTCGATTCCCACCCCAATTCCTACTATCGACCTTCTCAAAGGTCAAAGATGAGAGTCACTCAACCGTATGAAAGGTACCACCTGGACCCGATGGTGACGAAAACAACAATCGAGGAAGATGATCCAGAAGAGGAAGATCCGGAAGAAGAGGAAGACATTGAAGAAGATCCGGATGAGGAGATCTCTGAAGTAGTAACAACTCCAAGAAAGGAACCATCAAAAAGTGATTGCCCATCAGATAAGGGATGTATGCAACCATTCTTCCATATAAACCTATACTATGATCCCGAAGATCCCTATTTACAAAGTCCACAAGCAATCCAAAACAAATTTCCACCCGATTTCCCACCATTTCAAGGCAAAATCCCTTCAATTGCGGAACAAGCAGATGAGATCATCTCAGCAAGATAAAGCAACTGAGGCCTTCTACAACTATCCGTTTGATGTTACCTCATCACCATATCCCAAAAACCACTATGACATTGTTATGATGTGATACCGTGCCCCACCGCCTCAGTACGGTTATCCGAATGTGATCCCGCAATCTCAAGAAGAACATCTCGATCGACACTACATGCGTCCGATGAATTGAGGAAGAAGGTTGTCAAAGAAGGGAGTAAGAAGAAGAAGATGGGTGACAAGCTTCTTCACAGTGTAACAAAATGAAGATGATGGTCAAGAAATTCATGAAAGATTAGAAACATCTATGGTGATTAAGAGATGTACCTGTAGTTTGTAAAATAAATAATGTGTGTAAAAAATAAGAATGATGAACGATCAAATAAGGATAGGAAAGTATATATATCAAGTAATGATATATATACATGTGTAATATGATGTAATAATATATATATATATATATATATATATTGTTAAGTAAAGAATGTAATCATTTCAGAATGTCTAATCAAGAACAAAGTAATGCGGAAGCTCCTCGAAAAGAGGAAGAAAACCGTGCTCAAAACGAACAAAACCAAAATATACCCGAACAATAAATGAATCAAATTCAAGAAATGATAAAGAAAGTTCTGAGAGTCGAATCTCATATTAGAACCCAAACTAGGCAAACTCACTCTACCGAAAACTCTCGAAAATCCGTTAAATCTAAATCTGGTCCTAACACGTCTCATCCCGAAGAGAGTGTACATGAATCCAATGCCGGTGGCAGTTTCAATCGCAAGTTCAAGAAACTCAAGATCAAAAGTTGTTCGTTTAAAGATTTCAAAAACTTTGGCGCTAATGAATTTTATGGCGACAACGGCACCATTGCGACGTTAAGATAGTTGGAAGAAATGGAGTCGATCGTGATTATTAGCAAGCGCTCCACAAAAGAAAATATCCAATACACGGCACAAATGTTCAAAGGTGAAGCTTTTGAGTGGTGGACCACTCTTATCATGAGCAAAGGAAGAAAACGTTGTACAACTTTATGTGGGAAGAGTTCAAAGAGATGGTGTTGGCGAAATTCTGTCCGATGCACGAGACCGACCAAATCCAATAAAAATTCCTTAATCATAAAGTCGTTGGAACAAACCTTCGTCAGTATAACACCAAATTTCACGAGCACTGTCGACTCGTGCCCCAGCTGGTAACACCTGAATCCAGCATAGTTACTTGATATATATGGGGACTCCCGCGAGAAATTCGTGATATAGTGAGGTCTCACTTGCCTCAGACCGTTGATTCCGCCATGGAATTGGTTGGATACTTAATGAACAGTTTAATCCGTAATAAGGAAGAGGACAAGAAAGTTGTGCCATTAAGCGACCACAAGAAGATTGGAGGTGCCTGATTCAAGGGCAAGGGTGTGGAACAACGCAAATCTGGATTCAACTCAACTACACACAATGTAAAATATGCAATAAATACCACAAAGGTAGATGCCATTTTGCTCTGTCTACAACTGTTCGTGACTCGTGTCACAAACCCAGCCACGCAACGGCTGACTATCGAAAAATGACAATGACTTGCTACAATTGTAAGAAAATGGGACACCTCAGCTTCGAGTGCCCCAAGAACAAACGCGCTACTGGAGGTGCGGCTGGAAGCGGTCAAAAGAACGAAACAAAGAAGGGGAATGCAAGTGTCTTCATTCTTGATACAAAGAAAGTGGCCGACATGCCGAAAACCATCACTGGTACGTTCTTTGTTAATAACACGTATGCTAGAATCTGTTCGATTCAGGTGCCAATTTAAGTTTTATAGATTATAGATTTTGTATTCTATTAAACGAACCTCTAATGAAATTAAATAAAACTCTAAGCATCGAGACCGCTAGTGGCGAAATTGTTAAAATCTCCAAAGCTCTAGAAAACGGAAAAATCTTGTTAGCTGATTACGTCTTACCTATTCAATTGCTGCCCATGACTCTTGCTGGTTTTGACATAGTACTTGGTATGGAATGGTTATCCAACAATCATGCCCGTATCATTTCAACAGCAAAACCGTTGAAATTCGAGCCCCTGATAAACGAACCATTCGAATTTAAGGGGACAAAGACACTAGCCAAGTTAGCATAATCTCCATGATTAGTGCTAATAAATGTTTAAATAAAGGATTCTTAGCATTCATGTCCTGTGTCACCGAAGAATCCAACCCAAAGGAGATAAAGGACTTACCTATTGTCTCCGAATTTTGTGATGTCTTTCCCGACGAACTTCCTGGTATTCCACCCGATCGAAAAGTCAAATTTAAAATTGAACTTATACCTAGAACTGCACCAATCGCCAAGGCCCCATACCGATTAGCACCAACCGAGATGAAGGAACTGAAGAAACTACTAGACGAACTACTCGAGAAAGGTTTCATCCATCCAAGTTCATCACCATGGGGAGAGCCGATTCTCTTTTTCAAGAAGAAGGATGGATCCATGCGAATGTGTATCTACTACCGAGCCTTAAACAAAGTTACCATCAAGAACCGATACCCATTACCCCGAATCGACGATATATTCAACCAACTGCAAGGCACAAGCTACTTCTATAAGATAGATCTGAGTTCTGGTTATCACCAACTCAAAGTCCAATCCGGAGATATTCCGAAAACCCCGTTCTGAACAAGGTATGGACATTATGAGTTCACGGTCATGTTGTTTGGTCTCACTAATGCCCAAGCCACATTCATGGACATGATGAATCGTATTTGTAAACCTAAATTAGATAATATGGTTATCGTATTCATCAACGACATACTTATTTATTCTAATTCAAAGGAAGATCATGTTTCGCATCTCCGAATCGTACTTGAATTACTTAGAACCGAGAAGTTGTACGCCAAGTTCTCGAAATGCGAATTTTGGCTTCACGAAGTGCAATCTCTTGTTCACATCATAAACGTGAATGGAATTCAAGTGGACCCCGCAAAGATTGAAGCTATCTTTAAGTGGGAGATTCCTAAGTCGCTAGCCGAGATCCGTAGTTTCTTAGGTTTGGCCGGCTATTATCGTAGATTCATTAAAAACTTCTTCCGAATTGTTGTTCCTCTAACTTCGTTAACTCGTAAGAATATCAAATATGAATGGGGAACCAAACAACAAGAGGCGTTCGATATACTCATACAAAAAACTCACCAATGCACCTATACTGGCCTTGCCAGAAGGTACCGAGGACTTTGTTGTCTTCAGTGAAGCGTCTCATTCTGGTTTGGGATGCGTACTAATGCAACGAAAGAAAGTAATCACTTACGCCTCTCGTCAACTCAAGGTACACGAAAAGAACTACACAACTCATGATTTAGAGTTAGGCGCCATAATCTTTGCCTTAGAGATATGAAGGCATTATCTCTATGGAGTCAAATTTATAGTGTACACCGATCACAAAAGTCTAAAGTACATTTTTGAACAAAAAGAACTCAACGTGCGTCAAAGACGCTGGATGGAAACATTAAATGACTACGACTGTAAAATCGTTTATCACGAAGGTAAAGCCAACTTTGAGGTTGGTGCCTTGCGTAAAGAACATGAGAAAACAAAAAGAGTTAGAGCTCTACGACTAGAACTCCAATTAGATCTAGTCGAGCAAATCAAATCCGCCCAACTCCAAGCGATCAATGAAAACAAGATCTCCGATGAAAAACGTAACGACACCATTGACTCTCTAGTCAAGGGTGACGATGGTATACTTAGACTTGGAAACAGGATTTGGGTACCGATCGTTGGAGACTTGTGAGAAAAGATCTTGAGCGAAGCTCACAAGTCCAAGTACATGATGCACCACGGTAGTGACAAAATGTATCAAAAACTTAAGCCAAACTACAGGTGGAATGGAATGAAGAAAGATACCGCTTTACGTGTTGCAAAATGCTTAACGTGTTTGAAAGTCAAGGCTGAACTCAAAAGCCCTCGGGATTGCTCCAGGAACCCAAACTCCCTGTTTTGAAATGGGAAACGATAACAATGGACTTCATCACAAAACTCCTGAAAACCACACGACCACATAATGAAATTTGGGTCATTGTCGATAGATTAACCAAGTCCGCACATTTCATACCTATTAACGATACCTATTCGATGGATAGATTAGCGCAGATTTATGTAAATAACATCGTTGTTTTGCATGGAGTACCTTTGTCTATCTTCTCTGATAAATACAGTCGTTTTACGTCTCATTTCGGGAAAAGCTTCCAACAAGCGTTAGGAACCAAGTTAAACCTTACTACTGCCTATCATCCAAAAACCGATGGGCAAAGCGAAAGGGCAAATTCAAACGCTTGAAGATATCCTACGCGCTTGTGTGATCGACCTAGGTGGAAGTTGGGACGACCATCTTCCCCTAATGGAATTCTCGTATAACAATAGTCATCACACAAGTATTCAAGCCGCACCGTTCGAAGTGTTATAAGGCCGAAATGTGGAATGCCGGTATGCTGGTCTGAAACCGAAGATAATCAATTATCTGGACCCGGCATAGTCCAAGAAACCACTGAGAAGGTGTTACAAATCCGTGAACAACTTAAGACAGCACGAGACCGACAAAAGAGTTACGCTGATGTCCGTCGTAAGCCATTAGATTTCAATATGGGTGATAGAGTCTTATTGAAAGTTTCGCCTTGGAAGGGTGTCGTTCGCTTCGGCAAGAAAGAAAAATTAAGTCCTCGTTTCGTTGGACCTTTTGAAATACTCGAGCGAAATGGTACTGTCGCTTACCGCCTACGACTAACCGAGGAAATGAAAGGGATACACAATGAATTCCACGTCTCTAATATGCGTAAATGTCTAGCGGACAAATCTATGACAATGCTCTTCAAAGATGTCGAAATAAACGAAAATCTTAAGTTTATAGAACGACCCACACAAATCGAAGATTCGAGAACAAAGAAACTTAAGAGACGAAGACTGATATTGGTCAAAGTAAAGTGAGACCCACGTAGAGGCCCCGAATATACTTGGGAATTAGAATCCGAAATGAAGAAAAAGTACCCACACTTGTTTTAAGAAGCGAATCTCGCGGACGAAATTCATTCCAATGTGGGGAGGATGTAACATCATGAAATTTTCTGATCAAAATACCAAGTTTCCAAAGTCCAAGGACCTAAATGAAAATTCTGTCGTTCATACCGATCGCGATAAGCGATCCCTTAGACCCAATGCCATCTCATATCGCGATGACGTGGTCTGACAACAAGACACGTGGCCCGCCACGTGTCCCCACGTGGCACTGCATCAGCCATGTGGCACACATGGCAAAGCTACGTGGTGACTCATCTAGGTTAGTCGCAATA
The DNA here is from genome assembly GCF_021521415.1 of Bidens hawaiensis. Lineage (NCBI taxonomy): Eukaryota > Viridiplantae > Streptophyta > Magnoliopsida > Asterales > Asteraceae > Bidens > Bidens hawaiensis. The sequence goes on along the minus strand of NW_027502515.1, from coordinate 15,323 downwards.
CGCGACGGCCTTCCTTCTAGTATTGCGATGGCTTCTCAAGTCAGCCTATAAATAAGGGGCACCGGCCCTCATTCTCACTAATCCATGTCCAAAACCGACGATACCTCGAAGTACGTGCAATACAACAAAGATATTTTCTCGAAGTACGTGTCATCAAGAGACGACCCGACATCCGCCTCGAAGTGCGTGCCGAAGAAGTTAGATGACCAACGTGCCTTGATTTGCGTGCCAAGGAAGTGTTAATCAAGATTCACGATAAACGTGCAAGCGTCCAAGTGCTGCTCGAGAATCTAGAAAATAATAAGCCAATCATGGTAGGGGTAATCCCCAAATAAAATATTAAAATAATATTAATGGCTTAAAGCCTAGTCGAGGGTATACTCAATATCTCGAAAATAAACAAAAGAAAGTAAAACAAAGAAAATATAAAGATAAAGATATGAATATAATTGTTTGTTATAAATGAAGTGTAATTATTATTTAAATAATTTTAGATAACAATAAAAGAAATAAAGTATATGTTTCCTCAAGAAGAAAAAACGTAGTGTTAGAAAAGTAAACAAGTAAAACTAATGGTTTAAACTTGTAAAATAAAAGAAAAGTATTTTAAACTAAACGTTCATATAGAAAATATAATAGAGGTAAAGATTATACAAAAGAGACTAAAGCTCTTAGGCTAGATAAAAGATCTAGTATTAATAAAAGGTTATACTCGTACTATAGGTCTGATAGCTAAAGAAAGACAAACTCGATCGGTGAAGTGAAGCTGATCTTTGGAAAGGTGAATACGCCCAACTTTTATAACTTGTATTATCGAGTCATATAAATTGATTACATGAGACTATGTATATCTAAAACATTATAAACAAAAGTAATCGTTGGCCCTCAGGCTGTCGTGTACGTTTGTTTGGATCATTACATATGTTGTTAGACGGTGGATACACCGCGCCACACCTGATTATATGCCTCTGCCACGATGGGCCGGAGCTAAGGTACGTCCAAGAAAGGGTAATCGTGTGTATACTGATGGTAGCTACGTAATCTCGAACGTTGTGGTGTTTATTGAGCGGTTTCGAGTAGAGCTTAAGTTTGTAATTGTGTTTTAAGTTTTTAACGTGATTATTCCTAAGCCACGATGTGCCGAGACCTAAGTTATGTCTTGAGGAGTAATTAAGTAAATAAAATATTTTATGCGCCAGCTTATTCACCAGCATGTGTTGCTGACGTATTTTCAAACTGTTTATTAGGCAATGAAGATTAGTCGCTTGAAGAATCGAAGTTGACATCTAGGCGATCTGATGGCTCAGATCATTTTTGTTAAAACATTAAAATATGTAAACGGTGGTTTATTGAATAAGTAATCTTTTGTATCATTAAAACGGGTATTTTTATAATTCGTCTTTGATATGTAGATAATAATATTCTAATCCACGCAATTATATTTCCGCATTAAACTCGTAACTTTGATTTAATTACAAAAACGATACCAACTGTACGGTCACACGCCCAGGCCCGAGAATGGGGTGTGACATCGGTTAATAGTTATTTAACCAATTTTTGAATCATCCCATTTTTTACACGCTTTGTAAAACAAAATGCTTTATAAACACTTCAATAAAAATCGATAAAAGAATATGCTTTTCCCCCAAAACACAATAAAACATTTCGAAAACGAGGGGTCAATAGAGAAACTCAAGGTTGAAGTTGTTCGTTCCAAAAATTGTGTGTCCTATATTAGTACGCGTGTTGTTAATAAAACTTGGTTTGAGTTTTAGTTTGTAAAAATCTTTTATTTGTTAATCCTAGTCTAATGACCACATAAGCACATAAGCAAGTAATTTCTTATCAAGTCAAGATAACAAATAAATATAGTTCGGTTTTGTTAACTATTGTCTTAATAACTAGATTAATTAATAAGTTAAATATATAAATATGATAAAATATAAAAGTTTCAGTTGGTGGAAAGTTTTACGAAAATATTAATTTATTATTTTTAATGGATCTTGTCAGTTTTTCCGGTTTTGCCGGTTTTATCGGTTTTGTCGGTTTTGCGTTTAAAAACGATTTGATCGACTTTTCGTAAACAATATTACTTTTAAATCTTTGAAAACACTTTATATATATATATATATATATATTAGTTAATTTTTAGGAGTTATTTAACAAAAATTATGTTAATTTTCATTTTAGTTATTATTTTTTTAAAATAGCAACTTTTAACGTTTTCGTGTCAGTTTTTGTGACACGAACCGTTTAGGACTAAGTTTTGTTATCTTGTCCTCTTATCATATATTAAATTATGTTATATATGATTATTTTTCAACTTTAGGGGCTTTTCTAAAACAGTCCCTAACCGTCGTGTCAGTTTACGTTTAAAAGCTGATTTTTCGACCATTAAAGTTACCGACAAGTAAAATATACCAAATAAGTCCATACCAATTATCTTATGAACTAAAAATATACCTTATAACCTATAAATTAACTATTATTTTCTTATTTGATCATATAATTCCATATAATACTTTTCAATCAATTTAAGTTCTAATTCATAACTTAAGTTTACTAATAATGACAATAATCAAACTTAGCATTTCATATATGAACAAACATCATTATAACACTTAAAAGTCCATATTCAAATAATAAAATCATCTCATCATCTATGCACAAATTCAAGTATTTTATTATTAACTAATCAACTTATAAATTTCCTAAGTGTTCAATCAACAAAGTTTCCTATTATAGTAGTTTTTTTTTTACTTTTTATTAATTCTATCTATTCCAATCATTCAATTATGATCAAGTATGAATCTTGTTTATCTCATTCAACTAGTTTTACATGGTGTCATGCAACCTATTGTTCTATTCAAATTTTGATCCTTCTATTATTCAAGTTACAAACTTTCTATTTCTAGCAAGTAGGTGACAATTGATCCATATAATAATTCCATGTATTATTTAATAATGTATTCTATCCTAATTCAAGCAAGTAACTTATTGTCTATCAAAATCATATATGCTAAGTATTCATACCATAATCAAAGATTCAACTATTCATTCAACAAAGTTTCATTGTTTAGCAATTTAACAATTTCAACAATCATCTTCAAGTCTTGCCTTTCAAATTAATAGATTATGAACCCACTAGCATACATCCTATTATCACTATCAATTAACATAAATCAATATCACTTTTTAATTTCATTAATTCATCAAAATCATCAAATAATCCAAGTAATTCAAAAATCCCTAAATTGCAAACTATGAACAAGTTCTTGCCAATTCAATTTCAACACTAACAATTCACTGGTTTATATTCATATCATTAATCATTATTGATCATTAACTAACCAAAATTTATCCTAACATCAAACTCAAACACCAAATTTATCCATGATTTTACCTAAATATTCAATACTCTAACAATACTTTCAATCAATCTCAACGATCCAAATATGATCTTCAAGATGAATGTATGCATGTATGGGTGGGTTCAACACTTCCCCTCACACTTGCATACATACACACGGCTCATATACACACACACAAGCATCCATAATTTCCAATCTCTAAGATCTATCTCAACCCAAAAACATATAATCTCATCTATTCAATCATAGAAATCAACTTATATTTACAACTTACTTGGGGTTTTGAAGATCCTAAGATGATGATATGGATGAAATTAATGTGTGTGATACTTCCTGTCACACCCCCAACCTACGACGGAAATGCTGGGGCGTAAACCGATTGCTCACAGCTCTCAATGTATTATCATGCAATAATATAGGTGACAATATCTATTAAATTTAATTAAATATTCAAATAATCAAATACAAAATACAACTCATTAAACAAACAATAAACAAAAATTTAAATCTTGACTGTATCTCTTCTAACATAATTCTTCAATAAATCTTCACCAAATCTTGCAACTAATTCAGACAATAACATTCATATGCGTATAAAATAGAAAGGTTTGTCAACAACACATGTTGAGTGAGTAATACACCAATTTAAAATACTACAATAATAATATATAATGATAAATAAAAGTGCAAACTGTGTCAAGTGAGATAAGTGATGTGCTTGAAGTAGTCAAATATTTATTAACTAAAAATAAACTAATCTAGACACTAAGTAATACTCTAGACCCTTAAACTTAACTTAAACTACTAACCGGCAAGTGAACCGGCAAGTGAACTGCTAAGTAAGTCCGGATATCGAACCCACGAGACTCTTTAAATTACGAAACTAACAAATTAGACTCAACTACAAGACGCGACTATTTATTAATAATATTTGAGGGGGATTTAAACTAATTATTAACACTCTAAAAATAATTAACTAATAATTACTTTAATTAAACTATTAATAAACTAATAAAACAAACCCTAATTATTTAAATAATAATAAAACATAATCATTACTTATTAATTAATTAATAAAACTTAAACCTAATTAATTATAACTAATAAACAATTTAGAAAACTTGGATTAATTCAGATGATTTAAATAACTATCCAGGCCGGAATCTCCAAAGTTACGGTTATTATTTAAATGGAAAAACGCAAGTTATGGAACTGGGATCATAAGATAGACCCTTGACAGAAAACCCGAACAGGATCCTTGAACTTCAAGAAGACGCTTATGGATTTCTAACAAGTTTTAAGACTCACCAGTTTTATATTAAACTTCCTTACGGTTATTTAATCGCTTATGTCTAAGTATCTTTTATGACGAAAACCTACCTTACAGCGCGGAATTCAAAAGATAGCAAAGCAAACCCAATTATTTAATAGACTAAGCTGACAATTAAATCTAGACGGACTCCTTACGGAAAACTAAATCTAGCAATCCCGACAAGCAAAGATCTATTAATAGCCTATCACTTTACAGCTTTTTAGACTAGCAGCTCACTTTTATTTGTTTAATTGATTTTATTGTTTCTATGATTTTAATGCATATTAATCACAAACTAGTCAAGAACACACAGTAAATGACCTAACAAAACCCTATCCTATGAAACAATCAACAAGGGCAATGTGAAACAATAAATTCAAGTAAACAAAACCATGTAATCATACGCATTAATTGAATCAAACTCAACATTTTACTTAAAACATAAAATCTATAACGAAGCGAAAATCCAAATAAAATCAAACCGAACTAAGGTTGATCACGACCTAGGAAGTTTATGGAATTTAGCCTAGCATCATAAAGTCTAAATCAAACAAAGTAATAGAAACTGAAAACATGGTGTAATAATAAAGAACGAAAGATTAAAGGCGATAAAACCCGTATTCTTCGATCTTAAACGTCTAGCTCTTCACCGGATGTTCTCTTGCCTTCAAAATCACCACAAGACTCGAAAATATCCTTCCAAGAACTCCAAAATCGGCTGGCTGCTTAAGGTTATGTCAGGTTTAAGTTAAAGGTGTTTAAATAGCAAAAACAAGGCCCGACAATAACAAAAAACGAATTAAAAACCATCAGTAGTGCCTAGGCGCCGCGCCAAGGGCTTTTTGCCTTTCACCTAGGCGCGACGTGCTTTTCCAAGGGGGCCGGTGACCTGCCCGGTCTGACCGGTTCTCTGTTCTGGTTCTTCCTGACGCGTTCCGGATCTCCGTTTTGGCTCGTTTTTCGCCCTTTTTAATCACGATCAAATCCCGGAACCTACGACACACAAAAAGGTTAGTAGTATACAAATCTTGACTGAAAACGAACAAAAACAATTAAAATATTAAATAAAATAAACAAGGGAAACATATTTATTTAGCATTATATCAAATATCCCCACACTTATTCTTTTTTCGTCCCTGAAAAAGTTTGATGCAGTTGGATCAGAATCGGAAAATATAGTCTAACAAACATATAGGTTAATTTTTAAAGCTCAGAAAAACGCAAAAACCGCGATCACCCATATTGTTGTCCACTTAAACCCATGCCTTAATCTTTACCGGGACAAATATGATCCGACAATTTTTTACTCAGTGGTTTACACAATTAAGACCCGCTTATTTTCAGCTTTTACCGGACCAGACCACCCCAACTTGACTTAAACCTCAAAATTAGCAGATTTAAAAATTTTGTTGCTCTATTATTATTTTTTTTATGAATAGCTCAGACGATCAAGGGTATTGTTTATCCACTTAAGCTTAAGCATCAAAGTCTACCAAGTAGCCATTAGATACGATTAAGGTTCAATTAATTTATAGCTAGTACTCCCCACAACATGACATACCCCCGTTATGAAGCAACACCCCGAACCCTTCACATAGGTGAGTATGCAAAATTTCATCTGTAGGGCCTACATGTAGCGTGTCCCTTGTGGTCCATTTCTTAATGGTAATGAGACGTGAGCAAGGGGACCCCACATGGCTAACAGCGTGGATGATCAAGTCTGTAGTGAATTTGTACTTTTGTACTCTTGTGATCATGTTTATTGACTTATAAGGGTTTGCTCTTTTTAGCTATATTTAAATATTCACAACCCCACTTAGGAATTGTGAATACCCAGATGAATAGTCGGCATACAGACCCATGGTCTCCGGACCCGAAGCATCCCATCAATACAAGGTTTAAGGTTATAAAACCATACTCCAATGAGGTGTAAAACAATAAACTAGCAGTTTAAGATTTATATCACAGGCTACACGGCATACTCTAACGTTAAACCTACCCAAGCATCATATGATAACGTATTCAGATTTTTAAATTTTATGATATTTTCACTTTTTCATACCAAATTTGAGGCTTGAGTATAGCCGACCTTTCATTACTTATTTTCCACGGACAAAACGTTTTACCCACAAAAGATTTCCGACCCATTTTATCAAATTTGTCCTTTCATTTTCAAGGCTGAGCCTACCGACACATCCCAAGTTAAGTGAGTTTTCTTTTATTTATCTCATATTATTAGTAGTTTGAAAAACCAATTTCCGATAAATATCATCAACTCCTACTTTAACGCAAAAAACTATATTCAAGGGATATTTTAAAACATTTTTCAATTTTTTTTAATTTTTTAATTTTCAATTTTATTATTATTATTATTTTAATTCAAACTACGACTCAAATATCCTATCCCCACACTTAAATTTTGCATTATCCTCAATGCAAGGATAAGGACGACATAAAATAAAAATAGAAAATAAAAATAAAGTCGGACTACAAAACATTAAAAACCTAAAAACAAAAACAAAAATAATATAAAAAGTTAATAAGCTAGATAATGGAAAAGACTTAGCTGATAATATGCGAACGAAACATGATGCCAAAGTTTTCTACCATGAATGCCCTCCAACTACGAACGTGCTCAGCAAATGGTAACTCCTTCTCTCACACACAAACGTAAGCGGCAAAACAAAACAAACATATCTATAAATGTATCTTATCATAATGATAGATATTATGCAAATAAAGTACGTCAACCCACAAATAAAACATGAATAATTAGTAGCAAACAAATAAATATAAATTATACGGCTCCACTGCTACTCCATCCCCACACTTGTCTTTTTCAATATACTTTTCCTTGGGGATCGTCTCTCTAGCTTAATCTTTTTTCAAACTAGCTAAACTTAAAAACACAAAAACAAAGACGAACTACAAAAAAAACTACGTTAGTGACTCGATAAAATATACAAACTCCGCGAAACCTCCCCTCACTTGAACTTAATCAGGAGGTTTCTCCTTAATCTGGACCCTGTCTAACCCGTTAAATTCCACCCGGTACTTATCAAACAGTAATATATCAATGATGTAACCGTAGAACATTAAATTAGAATTAAAAATCAGTAACGGGTCAGACCACCTATATTTAAACTTACCTGGCAATAGCCGCATGCGTTGTACGTATCGAGAAGATTGGTCATGTTTGACATGCAAAGGCTTTTTCATTCTTGTAGACCATATCCAAAAATGTACGCGAGTTCGGTTTTCAGGTAATTTCTCATCCTCGACCTTCTCCCGTGGTTTTAATTCCTGATCATCATTCAAAACACAGTCCACGGGCCGGCAATGGTGTTCTTTCTCTAACACCACATCCTCATCTACACTGTCCTCTACAAGTAGGGCCTCGAAAAACGCAACATCCTCATTAACGTCCAATGTACCCCCCTCGTCATACTCCGACAATCCATCCAACTCCAGATTCAAGAATTCATCTTCCTCATTAAGCTCATTATCAACCTTAACCATATCCTCAACACCAAACATTAGCTCGAATGACTCTCCCAATTATATCTCTTCCTCAAACACAGGTTTCACCATAATTGATCTCAGATATGCAGCCCACTCCTCCTCATCACAATCATCATCGGAGTCACTACAAAACTCAGTACAATTAGTAACACATACCTGTGAAACCTGAGGTGGGACTTCATCAACCACTCGTGTCTCCGTATCCGGGATGATCTCCTCTTCTTCATCTACATATTCCATGATTGGCTCTTTCCCTTCTTCTGGAAATGTTGGGAACAACTCGCCCAACCGATTCATGTATCCCAAATAGTTGCCTTCCGCATCATACTTATAACCAGGTTTCGGTTGCTCCTCCAGCTGCACACTCTCCTCTTCGTTTATCTCATCATCAGATTCACTCCAAAAATCAATAATAGCATGTGAAACCGGAGGTGGGACTTCAACATCCATTTTTGTCTCCGTTACTTGAATGATCTCCTTATCTAAGTGCTCAACATATTCCAAGGATCTTAACCTCTCCATTTCATCTTCTTCATCCAGTCTCCTAGAAATTTCTTCTACTTGACGTTGGAGATCTGTAATAATATCCTGGTGATTTTTGAATATGGTATCATGCTCAACTAACATCTTTTGGGTATCTGTAGCCATGTATTGGACCAACATCTTTTCTATCCTACCCATAGCAGCCACATCCTCATTAGAAAGGCTTTTAGAAAATTGATCATAACACTGCTCTTGGTTTTGCTGAGGTTGCTGATACGAATTATCAAAATAATACGGAAAAGGTCCCTGTGAAAAATTTTGCACCGGCTGCACAGAAGGGTTAGTACGATTATATGGACATGCACGAGTCATATGAAAACCAGCGCATCTATAACAAATAGAGCGAGAACCGTTGTATGGACAATCATAGTGTAAAAGAGGATCACCACATGTATCACAATTAAGGTTACTATTGTATGGACATTTAATGGTAAAGTGAGGATCATTACAAATTTCACACATAATTACAAGAATAAACAAGCAAAAGACACTGACAATTAGACACCTACGACTCACAATAAAAAAAATAAACACGTAAAAATCTAATTAACTAAAACCCTAAAAACTCAAAAGCAAAAACACAATAGCACGTATATAGCAAGTAAGTCCAATCAAAACTAATAACGCAATCGCCAAGAGTCCCCGGCAACGGCGCCAAAAACTTGATGTGCTTGAAGTAGTCAAATATTTATTAACTAAAAATAAACTAACCTAGACACTAAGTAATACTCTAGACCCTTAAACTTAACTTAAACTACTAACCGGCAAGTGAACCGCTAAGTAAGTCCGGATATCGAACCCACGAGACTCTTTAAATTACGAAACTAGCAAATTAGACTCAACTACAAGACGCGACTATTTATTAATAATATTTGAGGGGGATTTAAACTAATTATTAAAACTCTAAAAATAATTAACTAATAATTACTTTAATTAAACTATTAATAAACTAATTAATAAAATAATAAAACAAACCCTAATTATTTAAATAATAATAAAACATAATCATTACTTATTAATTAATTAATAAAACTTAAACCTAATTAATTTTAACTAATAAACAATTTAGAAAACTTGGATTAATTCAGATGATTTAAATAACTATCCAGGCCGGAATCTCCAAAGTTACGGTTATTAATTTAAATGAAAAAACGCAAGTTATGGAACTGGGATCATAAGATAGACCCTTGACAGAAAACCCGAACAGGATCCTTGAACTTCAAGAAGACGCCTATGGATTTCTAACAAGTTTTAAGACTCACCAGTTTTATATTAAACTTTCTTACGGTTATTTAATCGCATATGTCTAAGTATCTTTTATGACGAAAACCTACCTTACAGCACGGAATTCAAAAGATAGCAAAGCAAACCCAATTAATTTAATAGACTAAGCTGACAATCAAATCTAGACGGACTCCTTACGGAGAACTAAATCTAGCAATCCCGACAAGCAAAGATCTATTAATAGCCTATCACTTTACAGCTTTTTAGACTAGCCGCTCACTTTTATTTGTTTAATTGATTTTATTGTTTCTTTGATTTTAATGCATATTAATCACAAACTAGTCAAGAACACACAGTAAATGACCTAACAAAACCCTATCCTATGAAAAAATCAACAAGGGCAATGTGAAACAATAAATTCAAGTAAACAAAACCAAGTAATCATACGCATTAATTGAATCAAACTCAACATTTTACTTAAAACATAAAATCTATAACGAAGCGAAAATCCAAATAAAATCAAACCGAATTAAGGTTCATCACGACCTAGGCAGTTTATGGAATTTAGCCTAGCATCATAAAGTCTAAATCAAACAAAGTAATAGAAACTGAAAACATGGTGTAATAATAAAGAACGAAAGATTAAAGGCGATAAAACCCGTATTCTTCGATCTTAAACGTCTAGCTCTTCACCGGATGTTCTCTTGCCTTCAAAAACACCACAAGACTCGAAAATATCCTTCCAAGAACTCCAAAATCGGTTGGCTGCTTAAGGTTATGTCAGGTTTAAGTTAAAGGTGTTTAAATAGCGAAAACAAGGCCCGACAATAACAAAAAAACGAATTAAAAACCATCAGTAGTGCCTAGGCGCCGCGCCAAGGGCTTTTTTGCCTTTCCCCTAGGCGCGACGCGACGTGCTTTTCCAACGGGGCCGGTTCTCTGTTCCGGTTCTTCCTGACGCGCTCCGGATCTCCGTTTTGGCTCGTTTTAGCTCGTTTTTCGCCCTTTTTAATCACGATCAAATCCCGGAAACTACGACACACAAAAAGGATAGTAGTATACAAATCTTGACTAAAAACGAACAAAAACAATTAAAATATTAAATAAAATAAACAAGGGAAACATATGTATTTAGCATTATATCAATAAGCAACTTAACCAATGAGCAAGTAAATAATATTGTCGGTAATCTCGATGCCAGATGAGTTAGACAATGGCTAACACGACATGCGTATGATCATACTAGTATGTGAATATGTTAGACCTCTCTTACATGTATTCAAGTAAAGTATATAAGCATATAGCATGTTAGGTATAAATTGTTAAACACACAAGATTAACAGTTGCAAGTTTGAGTATTAAAAAATAGTAAAATATTGACGAACGCATATGTCGCCAAAAAATAAAATAAGTAAAATAGGGGAGTGAGATACTCACCTTCAGAAGAGCAAACAGTAATAAATACGGTAAGACGGTAAAATAACATCAAGCTCGAGGTGTATCAATGAACAAATCCTAAGTAGTATTAATAACCGGAGAATACAACGAATTAATAAATGCTCTAATAGAGATTTAAGATTGAACGGGTATTTGAGATAATAACTTAACTAAATTTATTATTTATTTATAATGTTTATCTTTAAAAGTTGTGAGTAAACAATAACAATATATAAAACACATTTGTTTATAAAAATATTTGTTTAAATAATTACTTTAGCAATGTTAATTAATAAAATATATTTTAGTTCTATAACTTTATAATTATAAATAAATACTTAAAAGAGATTGTTTTTAACCATTTATATTTATTATAAATAAAATATATTATTATATTTATGAATATTTTTACTTGTTTAAAAATTTATTACTTAGATCTGTAATTTATTCAATATTATATCTTATTATGTAAAAAATACTTGCTTAATATATATACATATAAAAAGGTTATAAAAATACATCTTTATAATATAAAATTAATTAGTTAGCTAAATCGTTTAAAATACATATCTAAGATATTTATAAAAGTGAATTAAACATTTAAATATATTTATATTTAATCAATTTAAATCTCAAGTATTTAAATAAGTTTTAATATGTAATTACACACACATATATATATATGTTTATAGGGTTGGGTTATAATAAAAAGAAGTAGTTTTCTATGAAGGGTAAGAATAAATCTAGGTCGTTGGATCTATGATCTAGTGGTTGAGATTGGTAGTTTTTAAAATACCAAATAGTTTCCTAGGATTAAGGATTTATGGTGCATAGTTTCCTAACTCTAAATGTGACATTCGTTAATATTCGGACCAGAAAATCCAACCTGTTTAAAACTTTCGAGGTTTATTATAATTTATAATATTAAATAAAAAGAGGAATCTTATTTATGTATTGTATATGTCATACATGTCACTCATAGTTCGTAAACGAAGTAACTAAAAGTATTTGAAATTACATTTGTAACCCTTAATATTTATTAGTTGCTTATACAAGTTTTACGTCTTTTGATCTGCAACTCAAAATACAAGGACTAAATTTGCAAATTTGAAAAACTTCTTTCCCACTTCTTTTTCTTCCCGACGTAAACCAAACACCCTCCCATATATTTTTTTTTAATTATTGTTATTTTATTCCTTTTCTGTTTCCTTTTTTTCTCAACAAATCAAGCCATAGTTTCTGGATATTTACTTGATTATTCATTCCTTATTCAACGTGCAATAGACTAATATGGTAATTTCGGTCAATTAACAAGAAGACATTAACAAAATTATCAAATTGCATTAACTCTATAAGCGGACCACTTGGAACCTCTTAACACTATAAGAGCATGTTTGGGATTGCTTCTTAAAAGTGCTTATGGCTTTTTGGAGAGGCAAAATATCTAAAATGCCCCCCCAAAAGCACCTAAAAGCTCCAATTTTGCCTCTTCAAAAAAACCATAAGCACTTTTAAAAAGCAATCCCAAACACCCCCTAAATACATGGTTACAATACAATTAACTTATCTCACAAATCATCCTTCCTTGCCTCGAAACCAGCCTCTGCTTCTAACTCGTCATCGTCGTCGCATTAAGAACTTCGGCGAACTCCACCGATCGTCGATTTTAACACCGATTCGAGGTAACAAATATACCATTCTACTTGTCTTGTTTTTTTTTTCCGACTAAAGCCCAATCATCTCGAGCTATAATTTTTTTTATCAGTTCAAATTTAGAACTCTAAGTCCATAGTTTAACGAGTAATATATGAACTAGTGATGTGAAGTCTCCTACTATTGTTGAAGAGGATGCCTTTTGCTTCATTAATTTTCTTTTTCTTTTAAAACTATTTCAATAAATAACATGCCTTATCTGTTTAAATTAATTCAAGAAGCTAACTTAATTTATATATTTTTAATTATTGTTTTCATGGAGTAATTTATTAGAAAATTATTATCTCAAATAAATAACTATTTAACGTGTGGTTAATTATTATTTACTAATTTAATTTCTATTCAAATTATTCATTAAAATTATTATTTTAATAATGTACCTTCTCTTTTCAAATGTATTATTATTATTATTAGTATTATTTAACAAACCTAACACTATTAAACTCTCAAAATGAATTTTCGTTTAAAACCTTTTTGTATAGGTATGTACGTGTGTGTATACGCACATAATCATAAATCTATATATATATATATATATATATATATATATATATATATATATATATTTACAAATAAATAAACAAAATAAATAAATTAATTAATATGATTTTAATCGCTTAACAAAAACGATCACCATTAAAATCTCAATGTAAGTTTTCTGTTTAATATATAATTTTAAATCTTATACAAGCCTTTCGTGGTTTAAAAAAAATCGAAAGGTAGTTTGTAATATCATTTAATTTGTTTACATTTATAACTCAACTTTTTAAAAGTCAAGCAAAATATATTTAACACTTTATCAGCCTCTAGGTCCGGTGTAAACCCACCATGCCATATTCGATTATGTCGGTGGATTATTAGTTCTAATTATAACCTTAAAACTAGGATCTATCGTTGAGACTTTCTGTGGAACTAACTAACGCGTTCGCTTTAACCGCCTTCTCATTTCCGCCGTTACGTCACCATCTACTTTATTCCCTAAGGTGAGTTTACATACCCCTTTTTTCATCTTTTATATTTTGGGGGTAGCATGTATATCATATTCAAGTTTACTTATGTTTTATTCCCACATCTATTCAAACACACAATTCAATATATGTTTATGCGTGATTATTGCATGCTCTATGATAAATGTTCTATGTGCTTAATTGTTTATTTTATGTTTGGTAGTGGGTATCTCATTCTCATACTTATGATCATACATTTACCCAAGTACGTTGATTTCGTATCAATAAGAATGGGTCCACATTTATTTGGTTGTTTACATTTCATAAGAATATTTACATATGAATTGTGATTTATCTCTCTATATATATAAAACTAAATCTTATGTATTCTCACCAACATTCGTGTTGACAAACTCTATTTTCATACATGTTACAGGTACCAGTAGTTGATATTATTCAAGATTGAAGATAATAGTTAGACCTTAGGATATCTATACATATTACACAAAAGAAAGATTAATTTGATCTAATTATTGTAATTTGTGTACTTGATGTAATGTTAAAGAAATTAAATAATAATTGTCACATTAATTAGTGTCCTTTGAACTACTTTCCAATCAATACGTAACGCCCCGGCATGTTCCGCCACCTTTGGTCGGGGTGTGACACTAAATGTTGTGTCATTCCTACTCTTCCTACAAAACTATGTATTTTTATTTTAACCCTTTTCTTATGTTTATACACATATATATACATATGAAGTTTTTTTCTAATAAAGATGTGGAAAAACGCAAGTAGCATTGTCGGTTTTTTAATAAAATATAAATTAATTATTGAGTTATGTTATTTAATATATATATATATATATATATATATATTAAATGATTTATTAACACATTTATATTATTAATTACATTAGCTGCTCAACAGAAAAAAAAAAACATCCTAGACTGCTGGAACCTGCGCCCTAGCCCGTCTAACCAAATACACGCCCTAGCCCTAGCCAACTACGCTAGGGTGTTGGATGGTTTATCGATAAAAACTAAAAATTATAACCGAACGCATAACATAAACAAACCCTAAAAATTTCAATCGAAAAATCTGTTGTAGATTTGATCCATTGAAGTTAGGGTTATTGATAAGCAAGCCAAAACGATCATGATCCATGACATCAATTACCTGATAGATGATTACACGCGGGTTAACTAAGTACTAATAGGGTCGGCTCAACGAGGATCAAAAACAGGTACCAAA
>NW_027502514.1:0-45420 GCF_021521415.1 Bidens hawaiensis | reverse complement strand
GACCCATTTAATTAAAACCTATGACCCAATTTAACCCATTTGAATTTTAAAACAACCCAAATTGACCCATTTGGAATGGTTTGGGTCAAGGTTGCCACCCCTACTATTTTTAAACGAATAAATATTACACTCTATTAAAATATAACTATCGCCTTGTGTATTACTGAAATCCACAAAATTCAAGTGTTAGATGGATAATTATTTTATGGAAAATCTATTTTAGGTCTAGATGGGAATAATTATCGTGTTGATTTTATTTTGTCCTAAATATATTCTAACGCGTTTGGGTTTGTTTATAGATACCGTGTTTAAAGGGTAGGGACATTGTATCAAGTTTTTGAGTCAGATTTCTTGATCATTAATAATATTGGGTGTTAGCCATATTGTTTGTGTCGATACGTTCATCTGATTACCATAATTGGTATCAGAGCAAGGTTCAAGAAACAACTGATCAAAGATCTCATGAAGATTAATCAGTTGTTGTCCGTGACCAAGGGACTCTTGAAGACCTGAAAGTAAGTATTAAAACTAATCTCAACTACATCGTGGTCTAAAAATAAAAATTGATTTTAGTATCAATTTTGAAAGTGGCGTTAAAACCGAGGAGGGTTTGAATCAATATTAATAATCTTGATTTGTATTGGTAAGAAGCTTCACGTGAAAAAAAAGGCTCGAAGGAAATATTAATTTCCGAAATCAGTTTTAATCAAGTCAGACGATGGGCGATCAAGCAGCAAACGAAACGAACCCGAACCCGAACTCGTTTCAATGTCCAAAGCTAACAACAACGAACTACACGGTATGAGCTATGCATATGCGCGTGCTGATGAATGTGCATGGCGTGTGGGACACAGTCGATCCGGGTAACGGCGATGCAAAGCGAAACAATATTGCAATCGCCTTGATTTTTCAATCGATACCCGAAGCACAGATTTTACAAGTTGGTAATTTGCGCACGGCGAAAGAGATGTGGGAAGTGTTAAAGACCCGACATCTAGGTGCCGAACGGGTGAAGGAGGCGAAGCTCCAAACCCTAACGTCAGAGTTCGACAGGTTGAAGATGAATGAAACAGGGACGATTGATGAGTATGCAGCCACGTTATCGAGTTACTCGTCAAAAGCCGCCACGCTCGGAGAGATATTCTTGGAAGAAAAAATGGTAAAAAAGTTCCTTACGAGTCTTTCGAGACGTTTTATTCATATAGTTACATCACTCGAACAAGTTTTAGATTTAAAGACGGTTGAGTTCGATGATGTGGTGGGTCGATTAAAAGCCTATGAAGAGAGAATAAAAGAAGACAATCTTCAAACCAAGAGCAGTCAAAGTCGGTTAATGTTCACCAAATCTGAACCATTTAGCAGGGGTCGAGGTCAAGGATCTCATGCTTCAAGAGGACGGGGACGCGGTCGAGATGATAAGAAAGGAAAAGGTATGGAACGAGATTTGTCACATATTAAATGCTACAGGTGCGATGAATTTGGGCACTTTGTCTAAACCGAACAGAAGAAAATAAAACAAATGGTTTAGATGTTTCGTTTTTCATGATGGAAGGTGTTCAGGAAACGTATACCTTAACGAAGATAAAGTAATTCTGACGAAGTACGATACCGATTCGGGCGAGACCGACATGTGGCACCTAGATAATGGTGCAAGTAACCATATGACGGGAAACCGTGAATACTTTGCAGAACTAAACGAACAAATAGACGGATGAGTAAGGTTCGGAGATGGTTCATGTGTGTCGATCAAAGGGAAGGGTTCGATCGTTTTTAAAGGTAAAAGTGGAGAACATAAATTGATGACCGATATTTATTATATTCCGGGTTTGCAATGTAATGTGATTAGTTTTGGTCAAGCAACCGAGTCGGGTTGTGATATTCGGATGACAAGTAACTACTTAACGATGCACGATAGTAGTGGGAGGTTATTAATGAAGGTCACGAGGAATGCCAAGATGCTTTATAAAATCCGACTAAATATTGGGAACCCAACTTGTTTACAAGCAAAAGTACCAAGTATGTTCTTCGGTGTTTGCGGGCCAATAGATTCCGGGTCTGGACTTGTGAAACCGAACCCAACCCAAACTTACAGCAGCAATAGCGACGGTTCTGAAACAAACTGCAGCAATAGCGACGATGAAACGGACGCTAAAAATAGCAACATCGACAGCCTTATTATAAACAGCAGCACTGCTGTCGCAAACAGCAGCGACAACGACAAAACTGTCGCTAAATGCAGTAACAGCAATGAAAGTGTCGCTAACAGCCCAAACCCCGTCGCAAACTGCGGTAAGGTAAATTCCGATGAAGAACTCGAAGAACTACTAGTGTTATTAAATGATGAATTGAGTAGTTTTAATGAAGCCAAATAGAAACCCGAGTGGATGAAAGCGATACGGGCCGAGATCAATTCAATCGAGAAAAAGAAAATGTGGAGTTTGACGGGGGTTACCAAAAGAAGTTAAGCCAATCGGTAAACGGGTATTCAAGGTAAAACGGAATCCCGGCGAGTCGATAAACAAAAACAAGGCGAGGCTTGTGATGAAAGGATGCGTGCAACAATCCGGGATTGACTATGATGAGGTGTTCGCCTCAGAACCACGAATCGAGAAGATATGGTTTTTATTTGCTCTCGCGCGGATAAAGTTCAAGGAGATGCAAGCTTTTCTAAAGATGAATGATCTCCCTTATACGACTCAGAAATTCAGGGGGTGATTGTTGGGAATTACCGAGTCGACTTATGGCTATTGCGTGAAGCGACTTGGGATACAAGAAACCGGTTAACTTGGCGTGCAAGTAATCGGGTTATTTATGGATAATTATTTTATGAAAAATCTATTTTAGGTCTAGATGGAGATAATTATCGTGTTGATTTTATTCTGTCCTAAATATATTCTAACGCGTTTAGGTTAGTTTATAAATACCGTGTTTAAAGGGTAGGGACATTGTATCAAGTTTTTGAGTCAGATTTCTTGATCATTAATAATATTGGGTGTTAGCCATATTGTTTGTGTCGATACATTCATCTGATTACCATATAATGTAATTTGTTGCAACTGCATTCCGACACTTGTAATTTTTTACGAGAGGTTGTGATGATGGTTGTCAATGTAATCCCAACAATATCAACTAATAAGTGACACTCTCGTTTTACCCCAATCAGTATGATGGTTTGATGCTTTAGTTTGTTTAAAATATGATTAAATCAATTCGTGAGCATACAAAAAAGACATATAATGTTATTGCCTAACACTTTTTGTCTTATATGATTATTGAATTTATATGTATGGTATGCAAACGAACTACGTTAACCTGAAAGTGCGATATACATGATTCGGAAAGTTATTAAAGGTAATTCAAATACAAAACCTAAATTTATTACACTATTCTTTTGTTTTAGTTAAATTGTTTGTTGAAAAATATTTATTAAAAAATAAAATTTTGAATGTTTGTGGTTTTATAACCGAATTGCCTATGCTTTATTATCATCCAAAATTAACTATTTTTATGAAAATGCCTGATAATCTGATATATTAACTATAAAAGTAAACTGTATGCTCCTATAAGATAATAGATCAGTAATTATTAACTTTTCACTATATATTAATTGATTTTGCAGCAAACTTATTATTATTTTTTATCTAAGAAGTATACGATCCTCAACTTTTGTAATACACACACGTCACAATGTCACACTCATGTGTTCATAATACGATTGTATTCTAAAAGGAAAAGCATGTGATGCATAAAGAGTAAAAGAAACAACTTAAAAGAGCGCACTTGCTTGAAGCAATAATATACCATACTTATTGATTAAAACAATGACCACAAGAATTCTGATTCTCTAATATATTTATTATTACTAGGATATAGTCCGTGTTTCACATGGGTGGAAAAACATATCAACAAACCATATAAATATAAACAACATATTCAACCAACACAAATATTTTACGAGCAAAATGATGCTTTTCAACTGGCAAACGAATAGACTAATTAATCTTTATATAATAGGGTATAGGAGATCAATGGGAAACTTTAAAACATATAACCAGCAAGTTAACAAGATTATTGTGCAAATCTCATAAATATTATTAAAAAATGTTGCTTTCAAAAACTCTTCATCAAGAAATAAATAAATGTATAAATGATTGGAATGTATCCTAAAATTAAAGATGATGAATATTTAGCATAAATAAGCAATTATAATGAATATGTAAGATTTTTTAAATATAAACTTGAAATAAGTAATACACAACACATTAAATTGGTCAAATAAATTAACGTGTATTTAATACAAAACATATTAACTTTCTAGTATAATCAAAAGTAAATTATTTAAATTTTCCAGTATACATTAAACTTGTCATTTATGCTAATTAAAAAGGAAAATTGGATTAAAATAATCCCACCTTTAATGTGTTGGCCAATAATAATCCCATATAAGTTATTTCCCCCTGGCAGTCCCACCTTTTTCATATTTTTGTTTTATGATCCTCCGTTAAAAATAGTTAACGAGGTTAATTTTTGCCTGATGTGGCTTGATGATTTGGCATTTAAAAATCCAACATGGCTTTTTTTTCTTTTTCTTTCAAGACATTTAAAAATCCTACTTACTTCACCTTAACCTTGCCGGACCTCCACCTACCAAAACCCAATGAAGTCACCGGAGGTTTTTCCGTCACCATTTTTAGCTCAATCGGCAAGAAACAACGACGACGTACGTGCGGTTTTCGTCGTCATTCTCCATTGCTTCTGATGCCTTCATCTTCTTATCTGGCGCCGTCGTTACATTGCTTCTCGTCTGGACTTTCTCTACTTTCTCAAACCCTCAAACACCCACATCACTTGTTTCCGATCCTAAATCCTCAGTTTCCGTCACGGACAATGTTTGTGTCGGCGGTATTACCGGTCGAAACCCAAGATCCGACCCACCCGACATTCGGGTGCACTATCAACAACCAGATTAAAATCTGGAATGAAAAGAGAAAAAAATGGTTGAAACCAATGTTGCAAAAGTCGCTAGGCGGTACCTAGGCGGCCGACCCCCTTGGAGGGAGTACTCGGAGTACTCGGACATGATAAATATAAAGAAAATTAGTTTTTGGGTAATATATATATTTCAAATATCATAAGTTTACTAATACTTATAACAAAAAAGTGAATATCAATATAAATAAGAGAAATACATTTTTAAACACCGAATTTGTGACATCCGTGGCAAAACCGAGTACACCTTAGTACTTACAAACTCGAATAAGCGTTTAACCGCTTATTGCGTAACGAACAAACGAATAACCAAACGGGTCTGGTTATGGTCCGGATATCCCAGGGTGCTATCTATAAGCGATATATGTGACATTCGTGACAAAACAAGGTATACAATATTCATTACGTAACAAGTAAACGATAAATTGGTTAATTCCTAGTGCTTAAACGAGTAACCGACCGATACTAATTATGACCCGTATATATACTGAGGGGTCATATACGAGTTATATATATATATATTTTAGAGGCTAACATATTGATATTTAGGCCCCAGTACGTTTAAAACTCTTTAAACGAAAAAGGTTTCGTTTATCGACACGCTATAAGCTTAAACGCAATCGTTAATATCAAAACGAGCATTGTAGCATCCGTTAAGCCGAAAAAGATTTATAAAACACTTATATGACATGTTCTAAGCAATCCGTGAAAATATTTTGGAATTTTACAACGAGTCAGTATGTTTTTCTTATTTTACAAAAAGAAGCTGAAAAACACTCGTTTTTGCGTTGGTTTTCGCACTCGAACTAATTTTCTTGCGAAAAACCAAACCCGAACTAAATTTTGGACCGACTTTTACGCGTGGAACGAAAACCGAGGCACCATTGGGCCAAAAAGAGGCCCAATGGGCCCTTATTAGTTGCGACCGTAAGTTGGGGGGGTGGACCCCTTTGTATAGCTTATTATATAAGTCACACTTCAAAGATATTTTACACATTCCAAACCATCCAAGAAAAATCTCAGCTGACTTCTACATATTTTTCAGCCCAAACCCTAAAGGTAAACCTCTAAATACATGAGATTAGATGCTTGATTAGTAAGGTTTAATCATGGAAAATTAGTTCTTGATTAGTTTTAAACATGTTTAACCATCCAAAACCATAAAAATCAAGTGAAACCATGTTTTGATGTTAAACATGTTTACAAACCAGGAACATATACTTTTTTGGTCAAAAACGCGGATTAGAACATGAATACAACGTTTTTACGGTTTGAACCCAAAACCGAAACCCTAATTATCAAGGCTGTCACATGGATGATTTATGCTTGGTTTGATGTTATATGATATGTAGATACACTGAGTTTGCAACCCGAGACCCGGAGAGTCGTTTAAGCTAGCAAAACTCATCGAAAACCGACAAGGTAAACCCGTAACACTCGTTTAAGGGCTGTTTAGTATTAGGTTGTGACGTGCTTTTTGTTAGCTTGTGAAAATTTTCAGGGACATTAGGGATCAATTAAATGAGTCCCTGTTCAAATTTGGTAATTTTTCGATAAACGGAGAATATTTGGTGAATTTATTTCCGTTTATGAGCGTTTATTTGGGAAAAATAGCTAAACATATTGAAATATTATGAAACTTGGTTTTGGAGATTAATATGTGATGGTAATATCACTGGTAAAGTTTGGGGATCATTGGAAATGCCTAAGTATGGTTTGTGCAATTATGAATTAACTGAATTTTAACAGCTGAAAAACGCACAAAAAGGCATTTTTTCAAAAGAGTTAGGTTCTGGAGATTTTGCAGGGGCTATTTAATAACATTGAGGCCATTTGAAAAAATTATCGGATTTTTCTGAGGTTGTTTGATATAAACGGGCCATTTATTACACGATTATAACCTATTAAATGAATTTTTATAAATAAATAATTAATCATAAAATTTCTGAAAATATTTTTATAAAATTCTCCTTATTTTAATGTATTTTTACAAAAATTTACATAATTTATATATAAGCACATATTTAGTTATGATTAATCGAAGATTTAAATTATAATTGTTTTAACGAAACCGGCAGTTTTGTGTTTAACGGACTGACTGGTATGTCAAAATGTCAAAAGTGGTCAAATATCGTATTTTTGATTGAAATTGATAAAAACGAACTTCTTACGAGAATTCCGGACAATTCGGGTGGATTGTACGCGTTTTGTATAATCAAACCCGTGTGAAAACGGAAACGAACCCTGCGATCAATCCAGATGCCGAAACCTCAAGATGCTTTCATAAATCAAATCATTTTAACAATCAACATGTTTACTTAAGTTTGTGTGATCTTACCTATTCCCTAAACGCGTAAACGATCAACTTGGCTAGGCTCGGGAAACGGTAAAACTGAGCCAAGTCTGATTTTAATCATTTCACAGTATACAACGTCACAATTTAAGACTATGGTCATGTTCTGGGCCTAACAGCTATACCCAGATTATCTATACAGCCCGATTTGGTTTAAACACTGTACTTGTATTAACAGTACGATACCGTTTATAGGAATCAGGCTATAAGCAAGGCACCTGACCTATTGATACATAATTTCTGTGCGAACTACGATAAGGTGAGTTTCATGACCCCACTCTTTAAACTATTTTACGAACTTTTGGGGTGGAAAGCATGTTTATACACGTTATTTATCTAAACACGGATCAGGATATAAAATATCTAAACATTTATATATGAAAAATCCCTACAAACATAATGATTGACTACTTGCTGATGAAAGATGATTATTATCGTTGATTGATATATTGAGTGGAGATAATACGAATTGCAAAACATAATGAAATTACACGTGACAGCATGTTTATACAAACACGTTATGTAATGTTAAACATAACTAATTTGGGAGACAACGTGGTCTGTAATGGCCATGGGGATAACGTGGTCTGTAATGATTATGGGGCTATTGTGGGCAGAAGGGGGGCCACAATAGTAACAAACTAAAGTTGAGTATGGCCTAAGAGCCAAGTTCTGTTGCAACTTACTAAACTAAAGTTGAGTATGGCCTAAGAGCCAAGTTCTGCTGCAACTTATAAACTAAAGTTGAGTATGGCCTATAAGCCAAGTTCTGCTGCAACTTACTAAACTAAAGTTGAGTATGGCCTATGAGCCAAGTTCTGCTGCAACTTATAAATTAAAGTTGAGTATGGCCTGTGAGCCAAGTTCTGCTGCAACTTATTAAACGAACTAACTTGATTATGACATGAATGTTAAGAAAATAATGTGATTATGCGTATTGTGGGCGGATGGGGAGCCACAATATTTGGTGATACGTGATAAATACTATATGTGTATATGTGTCTATATACAAGCTATGTGATTAGCCGTAGGAAATACTATGTGTAGAATATACTAATTATTTGCGTGTACACTATATAATGTTTGAGTTTACATGGAATCATTGTGGGTGGAAGGGGGACCACAGTGGTTGATGTTAACGAGGAACCGTTGTGGGCGGAAGGGGGGCCACAGTGGTTGAGTTTATGTGGAACCGTTGTGGGAGAAAGGGGGTTCACAGTGGTTGGTTAAACACGGAAATTGGAAACAGGTAGTACAAACAAATAATCACGATTTTACCGAAATTTCGAATTTATATTATAAACCTACATGTGTGCATATGCACACACAAGGATATGGCTGTACATATTTATACAACCGTAAATACATATTTTTACATACGCGCGTACATACAAACTATGACTGTATGGTGCGCAGAACCGATTTCGGTAAAACTTATGAAACTCACCAACTATTCGTAGTTGACCTGTTTTAACATGCTTTTCAGGTAATCAGATATGAGAAGTAATTTCCTGTGCGTTACGTGTCTGATTGGTGATTGATGTCGTGGGCATTTGAGTTAGAAGTAAAGTGATTGAAGAACAGGTTTAATTGTATCACCTAGTTTGTAAAAGATGTTAGAACAATGTAATATATTGTAAATTAGTTAGTAATGTTTCTTTATGAACAATGTATTTGATACCAGTTATATCTGTTGCATTACCGTTTTACGCTTCCGCAATTCGCTTAACGGGGTGTGACAGAAGTTGGTATCAGAGCCATTGGTTATAAAGAATTAGGTTATCCCATATGATACCTATAATATAACCGTAGGCTCGATTATCATTGGGAAAGTTAATAATTAGTAACGATAGATACTGATGGATGCCGGGATGAACTCGAAGGGCAAGTGAGTTATTATGGTCCGGAACGTAATAACAGACTTGCTTGTACGAGGGAATTCGGGGAGAAGTCGCGGAACATATTGATAGGTAAAAATGGCAACATACGTGCATAAAGGTGATGTGAGGTATATATGACATGTGCATACGTGCTTATCTGAGACGAGGTATAGGGATACGTGTACGTACGGTACTACGGATGACATTGAATCTTATCATAACCAATATTATATTCGGTTATAATCACTATTAATTCATATTCTAATCAAAATTATATCTTACCAAAATTAATAATATATTTTATTGTAATTAATATTATATCTGTTCATAACAAATAAAATATTTTATTTATGCCCTAATTAATAATATCTTTTGTGCAGATCTAAACTATCAAAAAACATTCTCTTCTGATTAGCGATTGCACCGAAAGATGTGAGTAGTTTTACAATTGATGAAGAACCGGTGTTGCTCGTGAGTGAGAATACAAGAATGCTTCAATAAGTTTAAACTAAATCTGGTGATGTGATGGAACCACAAAAGGGGCTTAATATATAAGGCCCAGGAACGAACCGTTGGAGGTGTGACTTATAGATAATAATTTCAAGAAGACATATATATATATATATATATATATATATATATATATATATATATATAATACTCCACAGTTTGAATCCAATCCTATCTTATAAACTGGTTCCTTGGACATTAATCTAAACTATTTTCCGGTCATCCTTCCAATTCTGTTGTTCAGAAACAAACACCATCCCTAGGGGAAATACCTAGTGATGAGCCCGATTTATCAAATTATAAATATGATAATTACCAAAACTGAGTTTTCATTTATAATATGAGCAATCGTTACTACCAGTACATATAATGAACTAATAATATTTCAAAAAGAAATATTAATAATAGTAATTTCCTTTACATATCACCAGTACAACTAACTCTGATGAACCTCCCTAACTAGCAAACTCTTCGAACCATCTACGAAAGACAACCTCCAACCTCTCCTATATTTTGCTATTCCAATTGGTTATTATAGGAGAGAAATCTCATGCTCACGAAATGATGATGTGCCCCGACTGGAATGGAACCTACTTACCTCCAACTAGTAAACTACTACTTTTATTAAGTCCGACATGCCTACGAAAACTGATTGACCTAGTGAAAGAATATATTTTACGATTATAGTTAACAAACATTCAGAAGTCAGGTGGAATGTACACGTGCATTCCCATTATAACGTACTGATTAAACTCGTAATGAGCAAATATCTACCTACAGGAGAGACCGAACAAAAACAGCTTCCCAATAATGCGATCATATAGGAACAATTGTCGTATAAGTTGTGAACTATATATAATTGTTATAACGCGTGCTTTGATAGATAAGAATAGTATGGTATTGTCGTGTATAGCTTCTGATACTCCATACAAGCATATGGTGGTGCGCTATGCTAATATGGAGGACGATTTGGGCATTTTTAATACAAACATTGACCCCTATTGGGTTAAAATTTCTTGTCATGAGATGATAACTTTTAATATATAAGCAAACTTTGGCGTTTGCTAGGCTAATTTTACATACTATCCTTAGTATTCAGACTCGAGAACAAACCAGTGTGATATATACGTGTTAATTGAAATACCTGATTACTTGTTATTGTAATTCCTTTTGTGATCATTAGTGTATGTGAATTTTGTTAATTGTTGGATAACTGGTTATTGTTATAGAATGGCCCCGAAGAAAGTAAACATGTTGTCTGAGGCAGATATAGCCGAGATGATCGCTCGACAACTACAAACAGTACTTCCGACAATAGCAGCACAATTCGCTGCTGGTATCCATACAACTATGAATACAAATCAAGTGCCGAATGCTAACGCGGCCGTAAATACTAATCCCCCAACAAATACTAATACAACCACAAATGCTCCCCCGATAAATACTGATACTATCACCACTAATACTCCCCCGTTGAATACCAATATTACCTTCAATAATGATAATCTCCCACCGAACTTGAACAATAGTTGTAACAATCAAAATCCCCCGCAACACGGATATCAACTTAAGAACTTCATGCTGTGTAAACATATGGAATTTAGCGGTACTGAAGGACCAAATGGACTGGTAAAGTGGATCGAAAAGACTGAATCCATCATTAATATCACTAACTGTCCACCAGATTGTATTGTCAAATTTGCTACTTCTACATTTGTAGACCACGCACTAATGTGGTGGAATACTGTTGTGCAAATTCGTGGACAAGAGGCAACCAATCGTATGTCTTGGACAGAACTTAAAAATCTTATGATAAAACACTTTTGTCCGATAAACGAAATTCAGAAATTAGAGCAAGAACTTTGGAATCTAGAAATGAAGGGTGCAGATCACTTGGAGTATACCCATCGCTTTAACGAACTGACTCGTCTAGTCCCATGGTTAGCTACTCCAGAATCTAAACGTACTGAACGCTACATTTGGGGTTTAGCCCCCGAAGTCAGGAGTTTGGTTAATTCAACTGGCCCTGTAACTTTCGAAAATGCCGTGTTACAAGCTGGCATTGTAACTTCTGATTTGATTAGAAGTGGTGCGTTAAGAATGCTCGGGGAATCATCTGGTACAAAACGAACCAATTATGGAGCGGGAATACAAGAAAGACAACAGATTAAATGTGCGCGCCTTGCAATACAAAATTACACTATGATCAGTTCCGATGTGAAGCAAGATAAGTATACCGGGCCTTTGCCTAGATGTGGAAAATGTGGTTATCATCATGTTGGTGAATGTCGAACCAATGTGTGTCACAAATGTGGGAAAGTGGGACACTATGCTCGAAATTGTAAAACCGTTATGAATACTATAAATCCACCAACCCAACTCCAGGACTCACAACTACCCCAACCGCAACCAACACGACAACAACCAGTCTACCAAAACCAAACCATAATAAACCGTAATGCCTGTTATGAGTGTGGTAGTGTGAAACACATCAAGAAAGACTGTCCTAGATTGAACCCAATTGCGACGGGAAGACAAAGGCAAGGACCGACATCGACGTCTAACTCGACTAGGGGTCAAGTATTGTGAATAATCCGGATAGAACAAATGTAGTAACATGTACGTTCCTAGTAATGCCTAATATACTTTAGTTTATTTATTACGGACACTGATAGACGTTTCGTTCCTACAAGTTATTACCTTGGAAAATATACCGTCTAGTAAAATAACAATTCTGTATACTATAGAAACCACCAAAAGTAAGACTATAAATACTAACCATATTACTCGAAAAACTACCCTCTTAACCTAAATAACTAGCTATTCCCTATCGATGCACTCCCAGTGGAAGTGAGGAGTCATTGTGTAATAGTCAGTATGGACTAGTTGGTTGAGTTCAAATGAAGGTTATATATAGAAATAGAACTGTTATACTGTCTCTTCTAGATAAAGAAGTGATCCCGTACACGGAACAAAACCTAGTACCTCAATGATGAAACAAGGATGAGGAAAACTATACTATCCGTAACCGAAACTTGAAACTTTACACTTTTATAGCCTTAATAACTGAGTGATGGACAAGGAAAAGTCAGGCCAGATGTTTGGATAAACTGAGTACTAGTATAAAGATGCAAGCAAAATCTATGAAGGAATCATAGGCTCATGTGTTGTAAAGTGTGCACTATTATAAGTTCTGGGGGAATACTAAAGATCCTCGGAGATGCTACAACATTTCGAGATACCCCATTGGAAGTGGGAAACAAACTAAAATAGAACCTTTAATATGTGTTCCTTAAACATCCCAAGAAAGCAATTCAAGCTGAATGATAGTTCCCTGATTAATCCACTCAAAATACCTTCTTCTGATTTGTAACAACTATCCAACTGAAAAACTTGCCTTAACGAAATCTTACTCTTGGTGAATTGTGTATGAAATTTTAGATCCCTAATTGGTCTAAGCACGGTCTATAATCCTCTATAAAACAATCAAATCAAATAAACTATTCAAACAATAGAGGGAAGTGAGACCAGTAATTTCAATCCTCGTACATTAACAGTCATCATAATATTATACAAGTGGTAATATACTATATTATACGAGCAAGAATGTAACTCGCCATCTTATTAAAATTGAAAAAAATTGGTGACATCCAAAATACAAAATCCGATTCGATTTTGAGAATCATAAATAAAGCTCGTAATATTAATAACAAACCAAAAGCCGCCTAAGGCTAACAAGAGGGCTATACTGAGAAATACGAGAAGTTATCAAATTTTGAAAGTTGTTAGTTGAGTTGAGGAACGGTGAGTTGATTCTAAAATATATAACACTGTACAAAATTGCCTTGAAAGTTAACCCCATAACGTATTAAACAAAATTATTTCACTCCCGATATTTCATATATCGAATCAAAACGAGTACCTTACTGACAGGGCAGAATTAGTATTATTTGAAAACTTTTATACAAATAAACTCTATAAAGAGACTCGTGAAAATTCTGAGCGGGGAAAATCAAACAGTTGTGACACAATAAAATCTCATTGAATAAAATTCAGTGGAATCCACAACGGGGAATCAAACGTGTTCGGAAACAGAAAAGCGAATTCTGAAACAAATGATTATAAAATTTTCCCCAAAAAGAGCATATTTAGCATATTGAATTTCGGGGACGAAATTTCTTAACTGGGGGAGAATGTGACATCCGTGGCAAAACCGAGTACACCTTAGTACTTACAAACTCGAATAAGCGTTTAACCGCTTATTACGTAACGAACAAACGAATAACCAAACGGGTCTGGTTATGGTCCGGATATCCCAGGGTGCTATCTATAAGCGATATATGTGACATTCGTGACAAAACGAGGTATATTATATTCATTACGTAATAAGTAAACGATAAATCGGTTAATTCGTAGTGCTTAAACAAGTAACCGACCGATACTAATTATGACCTGTATATATACTGAGGGGTCATATATGAGTTATATATATATTATAGAGGCTAACATATTGATATTTAGGCCCCAGTACGTTTAAAACTCTTTAAACGAAAAAGGTTTCGTTTATCGATACGCTATAAGCTTAAACGCAATCGTTAATATCAAAACGAGCATTGTAGCATCCGTTAAGCCGAAAAAAATTTATAAAACACTTATATGACATGTTCTAAGCAATCCGTGAAAATATTTTGGAATTTTACAACGAGTCAGTACGTTTTTCTTATTTTACAAAAAGAAGCTGAAAAACACTCGTTTTTGCGTTGGTTTTCGCACTCGAACTAATTTTCTTGCGAAAAACCAAACCCGAACTAAATTTTGGACCGACTTTTAGGCGTGGAACGAAAACCGAGGCACCATTGGGCCAAAAAGAGGCCCAATAGGCCCTTATTAGTTGCGACCGCAAGTTGGGGGGGGGGGTGGACCCCTTTGTATAGCTTGTTATATAAGTCACACTTCAAAGATATTTTACACATTCCAAACCATCCAAGAAAAATCTCAGCTGACTTCTTCATATTTTTCAGCCCAAACCATAAAGGTAAACCTCTAAATACATGAGATTACATGCTTGATTAGTAAGGTTTAATCATGGAAAATTAGTTCTTGATTAGTTTTAAACATGTTTAACCATCCAATAACCATAAAAATCAAGTAACAACATGTTTTGATGTTAAACATGTTTACAAACCAGGAACATATACTTTTTTGGTCAAAAACGCGGATTAGAACATGAATACAACGTTTTTACGGTTTGAACCCAAAACCGAAACCCTAATTATCAAGGCTGTCACATGGATGATTTATGTTTGGTTTGATGTTATATGATATGTAGATACACTGAGTTTGCAACCCGAGACCCGGAGAGTCGTTTAAGCTAGCAAAACTCATCGAAAACCGACAAGGTAAACCCGTAACACTCGTTTAAGGGCTGTTTAGTATTAGGTTGTGACGTGCTTGTTGTTAGCTTGTGAAAATTTTCAGGGACATTAGGGATCATTTAAATGAGTCCCTGTTCAAATTTGGTAATTTTTGATAAACGGAGAATATTTGGTGAATTTATTTCTGTTTATGAGCCAAGTTCTGCTGCAACTTACTAAACTAAAGTTGAGTATGGCCTATGAGCCAAGTTCTGCTGCAACTTACTAAACTAAAGTTGAGTATGGCCTGTGAGCCAAGTTCTGCTGCAACTTATAAACTAAAGTTGAGTATGGCCTGTGAGCCAAGTTCTGCTGCAACTTATTAAACGAACTAACTTGATTATGACATGAATGTTAAGAAAATAATGTGATTATGCGTATTGTGGGTGGATGGGGAGCCACAGTATTTGGTGATACGTGATAAATACTATATGTGTATATGTGTCTATATACAAGCTATGTGATTAGCCGTAGGAAATACTATGTGTAGAATATACTAATTATTTGCGTGTACACTATATAATGTTTGAGTTTACATGGAATTATTGTGGGTGGAAGGGGGACCACAGTGGTTGATGTTAACGCGGAACCGTTGTGGGCGGAAGGGGGGCCACAGTGGTTGAGTTTATGTGGAACCGTTGTGGGAGAAAGGGGGTCCACAGTGGTTGGTTAAACACGGAAATTGGAAACAGGTAGTATGAACAAACAATCACGATTTTACCGAAATTTCGAATTTATATTATAAACCTACATGTGTGCATACGCACACACAAGGATATGGCTGTACATATTTATACAACCGTAAATACATATTTTTACATACGCGCGTACATACAAACTATGACTGTATGGTGCGCAGAACCGATTTCGTTAAAACTTATGAAACTCACCAACTATTCGTAGTTGACCTGTTTTAACATGCTTTTCAGGTAATCAGATATGAGAAGTAATTTCCTGTGCGTTACGTGTCTGATTGGTGATTGATGTCGTGGGCATTTGAGTTAGAAGTAAAGTGATTGAAGAACAGGTTTAATTGTATCACATAGTTTGTAAAAGATGTTATAACAATGTAATATATTGTAAATTAGTTAGTAATGTTTCTTTATGAACAATGTATTTGATACCAGTTGTATCTGTTGCATTACCGTTTTACGCTTCCGCAATTCACTTAACGGGGTGTGACAGAATTATTCTAAAAAATGTTAATCATTAATTAAAAAAATGATATTCATTCTTTAATATTATAAAAATACGAATTATGTTGTATTTTTTAAGTCAAAATAGACCCAAATTAATTGAATTGATGTGGTTCTGACTAATGTTGACCACCTTTGAATAATTTTTAGTAACTCGGCGGAGGTAAAGAAACTCCCCTCGGCACCATACCTTGTAGCGAGTACTCGGAGAGTACTCAGCCTTGTATACCTACTTTTACAACATTGGTTGAAACAACACCCTTCGTTCAGGTCCGGTTCCGAAGAACGGGTGATTGTGATATCAAGATGTGGAATTAGGCCTCCAATTGATAATTGGGGGGGGGGGGGTGTTAAATGAGTGAGGGATTCCACATAATTTTCCTAGCAAAAAAAAGCCACATAGGATTTTTAAATGCCAACTCATCAAGCCACATCAGCCAAAAGTTAACCCCGTTAATTATATTTAACGATGGATCATAAAACAAAAAATATAGAAAAGATTGGATTGCCAGAGGGAAATAACTCGGGTATGATTATTATTAGCCAACACATTAAAGGTGAGATTATTTTAATCAAATATTCCAATTAAAAATTGGTCAAATATAAAAGATGAAAAGTTTGATAACATTGAATACTATTAAAAACTACAAAAGATTGTTGCAAGAGTTGTCAATTTTGGTTTTGTAAAAACAGAAATAAATAAATGTAAATATTATTATAAAAAACTTCTTTTCTTTTTTTGAAGTTCACTAATTAAACAATATACTATTAATTTTTTTAATTATCACGAAATTATTGTCAACACTTTAGCATCATTTCCTTATTTAACAATAAATAATTCTTTTTTCAATTTTATACATTAATCTTGATATTTATGCCTAATTAAAGATTGGTCAAATATAAAAGATTGAAAGTTTTTATTTTCTATTTAGTTTAGTAGTTTATTTCTTAATTTAGCTGAAATAATTTAGGCAAATAGGTAAATATTGACATTTATGTCTAATAAATAATTGTTCAAATATAAATGATGGAAAGTTTATTGAGATCCAAGACTATTAAAAAAACTACAAAAGAGTGATCAAAATTCGGTTCTTAAAAACATAAATAGTTAAATGTATAAATGATTGGAATGTCTCATTAAAATTAAAGATGATAAATATTTAGCAAAAAAAACAATTATAGCGAATATCTAAGATTTTATAAATATTAATTTTAAATAAGTAATAAACAACATAATAAATTGATCAAATAAATTAATGTTCATTTAATACAAAACTTATTAACTGTTTAAGTATAATCAAAAGTAAATTATTTAAATTTCCAGTATACGTTCAATTTGTCATTTATGCTAATAAAAAATTGGTCAAATATAAAAGATGAAAAGTTTGTTGACATTGAATACTATTAAAAACTACAAAAGATTATTGCAGGAGTGGTTAATTTCGGTTTTTAAATACAGAAATAAATAAATGGAAATATTATCATAAAAAATTTTCATTTTTATAGAAGTTTACTAACTAAACAACATACTATTAACTTTTTTAATTATCACAAAATTATTTTTAAGACTTTAGCATCATTACCTTATTTAACAATATATTTTATTAGATAATTCTTGTTTTATTTTTATACATCAATCTTGGCATTTATGCCTAATTAAAAGTTGGTAAAAAACAAAAAATAGAAAGTTTTTATTTTTTATTTAGTTTATTAGTTTACTTTTTTTAATTTAGCCAAAATAATTTAGATGAAACGATAATTCTTGACATTTATGCCTAATTAAAAATTGGTCAAATATAAAAGATGTAAAGTTTATTGAGATTTGATAATATTAAAAAGTAATAAAAAAGTGGTCAAATTCGGATCTTAAAAACCGAAACAAATTAATGTATAATGTATAAATGATTGAAATGTATCATTAAAATTAAAGATGATGAATATTTAAAATAAATAAGCAATTATAGTAAATATCTAAGATTTTTTAAATATAAACTTAAATAAGCAATACACCACATATTAAATTGGTCAGATAAATTAATGTGTTTTTAATACAAAATATATCAAATTTCAAGTATAATCCAAAGTAAATTATTTAAAATTTTCAGTTTACATTAAATTTGTTATTTATGCTAATTAAAATTTGGTCAAATATAAAAGATGGAAAGTTAGTTGAAATTGAATACTACTAAAAACTACAAAAGATTGTTGCAATATTGGTCAATTTCGGATTTTAAAAACAGAAATAAATAAATGTAAGCATTATTATAAAGAAATGTTTCAATTTTTTGTAAGTTCAATAACTAATGGTCAAATATTAATGATGGAAAGTTTGTTGAGATTGAATATTACTAAAACCTACAAAAGATTGTTGCAATATTGGTCAATTTCGGATTTTAAAAACAGAAATAAATATATGTAAATATTATTATAAAAAACATTCCGTTTTTTTGGAAATTCAATAACTAATTGGTAAGACTTTCAAGATACGATTCAAAAATCATAACACAGAAAAAATAAAGATTGTTATTCATAATAAATGGATTAATTTACATGAATTATCTAAGCTACATAAAATAATAAATGATAAAAAATTTATAACTAAAATAAATTCATAATGACCAAAACAAACACAATCAACCTACTCTCAATCAAATACTTTTTTCATACAATTAGCCAATCTACCAAGTTGGGCAGCCATAAACTGAAATTATTGGATATACTGAACTATTAAAAAACAAATCAATAAGAATTATCAATGGATGTAATCGGAAAAATTATCATAATAATTCAGATAAGGAAATAAATCAACAATATTTTCGTATATCTCAAAACCTTCAACATATCAATTGAATCTTGAAGTTTGATATAGAACCTATATAGATTATAGTAAAATTAGATTACAATTAAAATGAATACAAAAAACAAAGCGGAAAGAAATTGAAATGACAATGAAAATAACGAATAATTTTTGGTATGACAATATATCTTACCAAACGATCCTTAATAAGAACTTCAATAAAATTGTTATTCACATGGTCATCGTCAATAGAACAACAACCACGC
Source organism: Bidens hawaiensis (assembly GCF_021521415.1). Taxonomy (NCBI): domain Eukaryota; kingdom Viridiplantae; phylum Streptophyta; class Magnoliopsida; order Asterales; family Asteraceae; genus Bidens; species Bidens hawaiensis. Next base: position 26,015 of record NW_027502514.1, on the reverse strand, counting down.
CCAGATCAACAACACCAAAGCTATCATAATATAATTATATAAATATGAAACAAAAGTTAGCAACAACTAATATTATAAGTTTAAATAAAAATGACTAATATATTTAATAAATATTTTACCGGAATGTTGTGTCTGGCTAATCGAAGCAATGGACAACTGAAATGAAAACGGATTCATCTTGAAGAATAATATATCGTATATTGACGGAGAGAGAGAGAGAGAGGGGGAGAGAGAGAAATAAAAATGAATTTGAGGGGTTGAATGTTAAGGTTTATATAGTAGTTAGAGGTGATTTGACATTAATAGAAAAGGTAATATGTGACATGGAGTCTATGTGACATCATATGTGGATGCCCTAGTTGAATGCCATGTGAAGCATGTATTGCTTTAATAGTATTGTTAGATTATTAACGTCGTTATCATTATCAATGTTACTTTCTTAACGGATGTTTAACAGTTAATTGACTATTAATAACATATAGGCTTTATGAGTGATTGAGCTTAAATACAATAGATAGATTACAATATGATGTAAACAAAATGCGACTAAGATTAAATATATCTATATTACTAAATAATAAAACTTTCCTTGTGCCACGTGGCATCTTCTTACCGCATTTTCCCTCACCAATTCCCGCCTCCCACAAAACACCTTTTCCAAACTGGATATCCGATCCATTTTATCTCATAACAACATTCATTTTTTAGAAAAACCCTAAATCTATCTTTCCCCTTTCCATTCATATTATCTGCAGATCAACACTCAAAATCAACATGTCTTCATCATCTTCATTATCATCTTCATCGTTACCGCCTCCCACCACAGATCCGGTCATCTTATCATCATCTTCATCATCATCCACATCTCATCGTTATGCCTACTAGAATCCTTTAATCAATGTCTCATCGTTACCACCTCCCACCACAGATCCGACCATCTTAAAGCTCATTCACAAACTCCAAAATCACCTTCTAGTTTTCTCTCCATCGCCATCAACGAACATTCTCCTCGTCGTCGTTGACTATTCAATCGAAACTTTATTTTGGTTGGTATGCCTTTCTTCGATTACTATCTAAATACGCCATGCTTATGGTGCACGCATATAATGTATATACGTGTGAACCCTCGGGTGGGCAAAAGTGAAATTGCACTAACTTTGACGTTATTTAACAAATCTCGTGAAAATAACGTTAAAAGTGGCGGAAAGTTAATCAAGCATCATGTGGTGGCGTTGTGTAACACCCCGTAACCGCAGCGGAAACGTACACGGGATGCAACAGACACATCTGATATCAACAGCATTGCTTATAAAGAAAATACCACTACATTAATTTATAACATATTACATTGTTGCGAGTTGCGTTACAGTCTAGGTGTCACACACATATATTACCAATAAGACATTAATATATATTCATTACAAAACATAGAGCAGCAAGCTTCCAACAGGTAGCACAGATAGTTAAGCACATATCAATCATTCCAACTTGGGCATACATAGAAAACATGTAAAGAAAACGGGTCAACTACGAATAGTTGGTGAGTTTCACTAATTTAAATAAACACTGACAAATCATTTTAATAATCATTTATTAACAATATAATCATGCTGGGAACTATGTTACCCCAGAACATTTCCATTAACTTCCTGGGAACTATGTTACCCCAGAACAATAATAACCCCTGGGAACTATGTTACCCCAGAACAATAATAACCCCTGGGAACTATGTTACCCCAGAACAATAATAACCCCTGGGAACTATGTTACCCCAGAACAATAATAACCCCTGGGAACTATGTTACCCCAGAACAATAATAACCCCTGGGAACTATGTTACCCCAGAACAATAATAACCCCTGGGAACTATGTTACCCCAGAACAATAATAACCCCTGGGAACTATGTTACCCCAGAACAATAATAACCCCTGGGAACTATGTTACCCCAGAACAATAATAACCCCTGGGAACTATGTTACCCCAGAACAATAACACATGATAAACATTTTGTATATTCTGTGCATCAGACCATATATATATAAATGTACAAGTATTTCCATACGATCGGTATGTACTTAAATACTTAAATAAGACATGTTTTCCGCCCCGGGAAAATATAATTAAAACAATTCATTAAAAGGGGCTCGTGAAAACTCACCTTTTGTGAGTCGGTGAGTAATACAAGGAACAGCTACGTGCCTGGATCTGTAATATAATATCTAGTCGTTACTATATAATTCCCATAACTTAAATATGTATCAATCGGTACATCTGGGAACATTGTTAACCCAGTACTGTACTCGATTCGGGGACTATGTTAACCCCGTGACACTTCTAAGGACTCAGATTGTGACATTGCTTAGAGTTTGACAGTCAATTTAGTTAAGGTGATGAAATTATAGCTCGGTTTGACACCCCGTTTGGCCGTGGGGCCCGTTCCCGATATTTCGGTGCCGGAAACGGTAAAATCGGGTAAAATTACCCAAATCATCCGAATTATTTTCGGATGATTTATTTTTACATAATTTACTTAGATTTATGAAATAGTCCATTTTTAGAGTTTTCATGTACCAGTCAGCTCGCTTATGCGAACTTTGCCGGTTTTCACGTTTTAAGCTTTAAAAACTTGTTTTTATGTTCTTTTTAGCACAAATAATTACCCGATTAGTCTCGGGTCTTGAAATTTTGCACAAAACTTAATTTGACAGTAAGGAATTTTGTAAAATTTTCCCAGATTTATTTTCCTATATTTACATTTATTTATCTATTTTTAAATCTTATTAAAATACTAAATATATCAAAAATACCAAAACACTTTAGAAAAATCCCAAATTTTTCTGGGATGATCTCTATCATCCTCATAACTTTCTGGAAATTTTCCAGATTTATTTTCCTAAATTTACATTTATTTATCTATTTTTGAATCTCATTAAAATACTAAATATATAAAAAATACCAAAACACTTTAGAAAAATCCCAAATTTTTCTTGGATGATCTCTATCATCCTCATAACTTCCTGGAATTTTTCCAGAATTTAAAACTTATTTTTCAAGCCATTTTCACCCAAAACCGAGCTAGAAAGCCCTAGAACTCGTTTCACCGAAAAGCCTACTTAGACTTTTCCAACTGAGCTCAAATTTTGTGGGTGACTTTTATATGATATAAAAAGCTTATCTTAAATTTTCCGGAATTTTTCATCATGTTTTGCTATTTTTCACTATTTTTGGCCAAAACCGAGCATTAAATTCACCAAATATTCATCTTTTATCCAAAAATTACCAAAAATTCACAGATCTCATATTTTCATGTGTAGATCATCTCTGTGAAATTTCGTGACCCGACTCTAAGCACACGTAAATCTGTCCATTTTTCATAAACACACGAAAACCGAACTATTTTGTGTTTTCTAGCTTTAGATCGCAAGGATCTCGGTTTCTAGCCTTTGCTAGCCGCTAGATACAACACTTACAAGCACATCAACACCACACCAAGCAAGTTATACCCACAATCAAGCCATTTCTTTCCTAGTGTCGGTTAAAACATCAAAACAACGATTTTGACCGTAAAAATCCATTCTCGACTCTTTTTACTCATTTCTTGGACCAAGATCCCTTGTATAACTTGTATACATCTCTTGGTCATGCAAGAGTCGGTTTCATCTCGGATTTTCACCCGTCTTTCACATGGAAAATTCATTTGACAAGATTTCAACCGTAAAAATTCATTCTAAACACTTTTAACTAATTACTTGGATCAAGATCCTTTGTATAACTTGTATACATCCTTTGATCACACGAGAATCGGTTTCATCTCGGGTTTTCACCCGTTTTTTCACATGAAACTTCCTTTTCTCAAGAATTATGCAATTAAAAACAAGATTCAAGTATCAAAACATGCTTATACCTTCAAGTTTTTGGTTGGAGATCAAGGGATTGGATGAATGCTTGAAAGTTGAGAGAGTTTGAGAGTGTTTTTGTGTTAAAAAAAAAGAAAAGTATAATGTGTATGAGTGTGTGTATAGGGGCCGGCCAAAGAGGGGGTGTGGGGGGGGGGCCCACATCTCAAATATTGTCCACACATTTGGATTACACAATCCGGATAATGTTGTGGATAATCTGGTTCAGTTCGTTTCTCGTTTAAACTCGTAATTCGGCTTGAAACGAAATTAAAATGGTCGTTTTTCGGGTTAAAGTAAAATTTTCATAAAACTGATTTAAAAACTTTCAAAACTTAACCCATGACATTAAAACATCATGTCATTAATAATTACGCATCTTTTTCGGCTTGATTGATCGTCTCTTGCTTGGTTTGGTGTTAAAGGTTTCGTTTATCGTACCGACGTACAAATAAATCGAAATCCTTTTTCTGTGCTATAATTCACTTATCCCGAAGCATTAATACCTCGTAAATATCACTAAACATTATATACTTCGACTATAATGTAATTCCCGATTCGTTCGGGTTTCAATAATCGTTCATTGGTTAATTGTAATTCCAATATGATTCACTATATAATTGAGTATGATTCATACTGTGAACCATATATATTCGTATAAACGTGCTATAACTCATATAATCAATATTAAATAACACGTAAATAGTATATTCCGGCTAGGGTATACCTGAATTTGCCGGAATCGTTACATTCTCCCCCCGTTATAAAAATTTCGTCCTCGAAATTTTATGCGTCAACTACTTCCTTTTGAGGAAATAGGTGGGGGTATTTCTTCCGAAATTCATCCTTTCGTTCCCAAGTAAATTCTGGGCCTCGTTGCGAATTCCATCTAACTTTGACCAACGAGATCTTATTGTGTCTAAGTTGCTTGATCTTACCGTCCACTATTTCAATGGGCTCCTCTACGAAGTTGAGCTTATCACTTATTTGAACACCCTCTAAGGGTAACACCGATGTCTCATCCGCCAGACATCTTTTCAAATTCGACACATGAAACACGTTATGAACTGCACTTAGTTCCTCAGGCAGTTCTAGTCGGTAAGCTACCGGACCGATCTTTGCAGTAATAATGAATGGTCCAATATATCTAGGGGCCAACTTCCCCGCCTTTCCAAACCTGACCACTCCTTTCCAGGGTGATACTTTCAAATATACCTTTTCACCCTTCTCAAATGACAACGGTTTTCGACGGGTATCAGCATAACTCTTCTGCCGATCCCGCGCGGCTTTTAGGTTGTTCTTAATTTCAAGAATCTTGCTAGTCGTCTCCTGGACCAGATCCGATCTAATGATCTGCGGGTCACCCACTTCAGACCAGCAAAGTGGTGATCGGCACTTCCGCCCATACAATGCTTCATAAGGTGCTGCCTTTATACTGCTGTGATAACTGTTATTATAGGAAAATTCAACGAGTGGGAGATGTTGATCCCAATTTCCCTTAAAGTCCAGTACGCAAGCACGAAGCAAATCCTCCAAAGTTTGAATGGTCCTCTCAGACTGACCATCGGTCTGAGGGTGGTAAGCTGTGCTTAGGTCAATACGTGTTCCCAACGCTTCTTGGACAGCTTGCCAAAGTTTGGAGGTGAAATGGCTATCCCTATCGGAGATGATCGAGATGGGGATGCCATGACGAGACACTATTTCATTTATATAAATTTGCGCAAGTCTCTCAGTGTTAAAAGTATTCCTAATTGGAATAAAATGTGCCGATTTGGTTAATCGATCCACGATTACCCAAATCGCATCATGACCTCGGGGTGTCTTGGGGAGGTGTGTCACAAAATCCATTGTGATCTGCTCCCACTTCCATTCGGGAATTTCTGGCTGTTGCAACATTCCCGAAGGTTTCTGGTGCTCCGCCTTAACCCTCGCACACGTCGTACACTTGCCGACGTATGTGGCTATATCCTTTTTCATACCTGGCCACCAGTAAAATTCTTTCACATCCTTGTACATTTTATCCGATCCCGGATGTATGGAATATTTCGATTTATGCGCTTCGTCCATGATTAATTCACGAAGGTCATGGAGGGTCGGAATCCAAATCCGACTTTTGAAATAGAGAATTTCGTCCACACGCTGTTCGAAATTCTTCTCGTTCCCGAAAAGTCCTTCTTTATCCAATTGGTCCTCTTTCAACGCCTCGCGTTGAGCGACTCGAATCAAATCCGAAAGGCTCGATTGGACTACCATTCCCAACGCTCGCACGCGTAGTGGCTTAACTCGATCTTTCCTACTCAAGGCATCGGCTACAACGTTAGCCTTGCCGGGGTGATATCGGATGTCACAGTCATAGTCACTTAGTAACTCGACCCATCTTCGTTGCCTCATATTCAGTTCTTTTTGATCAAATATGTGTTGCAAACTTTTATGATCAGTGAATATGGTGCACTTTGTACCGTAGAGATAGTGTCTCCAGATTTTAAGTGCAAAGATGACTGCTCCCAGTTCCAAGTCATGAGTAGTGTAGTTTTTCTCATGAACTTTCAACTGTCGAGACGCATAGGCTATGACCTTTTTATTTTGCATCAACACACATCCTAACCCTTTACGGGATGCGTCACAATATACAACAAATCCATCGTCTCCGTCGGGGAGACTTAAGATTGGCGCTTGGCACAATCTTTGCTTTAGCGTTTGAAATGCCGTTTCCTGCTCTTCACCCCATTCATATTTCCGATCCTTTTGAGTCAGGAGGGTTAAAGGTTGGGCGATGCTGGAAAAGTTCTCTATAAATCGACGATAGTATCCAGCTAAGCCTAAGAATTGGCGGATTTCCTTCGGAGATTTAGGCGCTTGCCAATTCTTAATAGCTTCAACCTTACTCGGATCAACGTGTATTCCTTGGTGGTTTATAACATGACCGAGAAATTGCACCTCTTGTAACCAGAAGTTACACTTGGAGAATTTTGCATATAACTTCTCCTGATCCAGGAGCTCTAAAACTAACTTTAAGTGTTGCTCGTGCTCCTCTTTACTCTTCGAGTATATCAAAATATCGTCAATAAATACAATGACGAACTTGTCGAGATAGGGTTTACAGACTCGGTTCATGAGATCCATGAACACCGCTGGCGCATTTGTTAGCCCAAAAGGCATAACTAAAAATTCGTAGTGGCCGTAGCGAGTCCGAAACGCGGTTTTTGGGATATCCTCCTCTTGAATTCTAACTTGGTGGTATCCCGATCTAAGATCAATTTTTGAGAAATAGCTCGCACCTTGTAGTTGGTCGAACAAATCATCGATTCGGGGAAGAGGATACCTATTTTTGATGGTTAATTTGTTCAATTCCCTGTAGTCAATGCACATTCGAAGGCTTCCGTCCTTCTTTTTCACAAATAGTACAGGTGCACCCCACGGGGAATAACTGGGACGTATAAACCCCTTATCCAACAATTCCTGCAACTGGTTGGATAGTTCTTGCATCTCGGACGGTGCAAGTCTGTAAGGGGCCTTAGCAACAGGGCCAGCTTGTGGTAACAGATCGATTCTGAATTCGACCTGTCGGGTTGGCGGTAATCCAGGGAGTTCCTCTGGAAAAACTTGTGGAAATTCGCGTACCACGGGAATATCGTCCACCCGTTTTTCCTCAGAATCATCGGCCGTCAGGCTCGCTAGATACGCCACACATCCCTGACGTATATATTTCAACACCTTGAGATGGGATATAAATGGTATCATGGTGCCGGATTTTTCTCCATGCACTAATACCTCCTCGTCATCCGACACCCGGATCTTGACGGTTTTCTTTTCGCAGTTTATTTCTACCCTATTACGTGCCAACCAATCCATTCCCACTATCACGTCAAAACTACCCAATTCTACCGGTAACAAGTCAATCAGGAAGGATTGTTCGCTTAGAATAAAAGGGCAATTCCGAACAATCCGATTAACTATCATGGTTTTACCGTTAGCGACCTCTACGGTGTAAGGTTCTATGGTTTCACCAATAGGAAGGTTTGCTATCGAAAGGAATCTAACGGAGACAAAACTTCTATCGGCGCCTGTATCAAATAATACAGAAGCGTAATGATCAGAGACGAGGAAGGTACCTGTCACTACGCTGGGGTCCTGGCGCGCCTCATTCGCTCCCATCACAAATGCTCGGCCTCGCGCCGGATTGGACGCCGATGGCTGACCCGCGAGTTGTCTCCCGTTTCCTCCCTGATTCAGTTTCGGGCAGTTCCTTTTGAAGTGATCCGTGCTGCCGCATTCGTAGCAAGCACGGCTAGTGGTCACCATCTGGTTTCCTTGCGGGTTCTGCTGTCGGGCTGGTTGAGTTCTAAATGGTTGCGCACGAATAGGTTGCGGTTGACGGTTCAGGTTGTTCAGATTTGTCTTACAATTTGGTGCGTAGTGTCCAACCCTGCCACACCGGTGGCACACCACCTCCTTGCACACGCCACTATGGTGGTAACCACATTTCCCACATTTAGGAAACGTTCCCCTCTGCGGTTCATGCCTTCCGCCCGAACTAGTCATGGCGTAGTTCTGGGCAGTAGGTCTAGCACGCTTACCTTGCTGTTTCTCTCGGATCCTATTGTCATACGTACCTCGCTTTCCCCCAGCCGACTCTCCTGTTGCCTTTATCGATCCGCTCCTTAAGAAATCATACGTGACAATACCAGCCTGTGTCACTGCACCCTCATACGTCTGGTGCCCTCCCGCGTTAACTATACTCCTCACTACTGGAGTAAGTCCCCAAATATAACGTTCCACCCTCTTTGACTCTGGGGTGACCAACCACGGCACTAATCGTGACAGTTCATTAAACCGGTTGGTATATCCCAAGTGGTCCGCCCCATGCATCTCTAGGTTCCACAACTCATGTTCCAGTTTCTGCAATTCATTCTTTGGGCAGAAATGTTTCAAAACAAGATCCTTAAGCTCTGTCCAGGTCATGCGGTTTGTCGCCGCCTGACCTCGAGTCTGTACTATGGTGTTCCACCATGTCAAGGCATGGTCTGTGAACGTACAGGTGGCGTACTTAACGACACAATCCTCGGGACAGTTGCTGATATTCACCACTGACTCTATTTTCTCTAACCATTTCACTAACCCATTCGGTCCTTCCGACCCGTTAAACTCTAAAGGCTTGCATAACATAAAGTCCTTGATTGAACAACCCCTGGATGGTCCAGTGCGGTTGGTCTCTACAGTAGGGATAGGGCCATTACTGTCGGTAGCGACCACCGTAGGCGGTGCGTCATTACTCGGCATAGTGTTGTCATTCCTTGGAGGATTAGCATTTTGTTCCCCGTCATTATTTATGGGCGTTTGATTGCTCGGAGGGGTTGGATTGGTCGAGTTATTAATACTGGCGGCGATGCGCGATACTATATCCGGTATCGCCGCCTCCAACTGTTGAGCAATCAAACGGCTCACATCTACTTCCGATATTTTCGTTGATCGTTTCGGTGCCATTCTACACAATCATCAAAGAAATATATATAATCAATACCATCTCAAAATATAAAACACAATACATACTTCATTCATTAGTAAACATTGATTCATATTACACAAACATCAATTTACATACTTTCAGTCAACATTACATAACTAGTTTCATTACAAGGGCCCTATGTCGGTATCATCTCGACATAACCCGTAAAGGGGTCAGTGCTTGAATGATACCCAAAAGTATCTATAGTGATATGCCCTACAAGAGACCCACCCTAGGGGCCAGTGGTAGTACTATAACTAAACAAGATTCACTCCGTGTTAGTATCACCACTAACTACTTACACGGAGTATCAAAAAGCGGTTCAAGATTCTACCATCCAACACATCTACACATGGTGGTAAACCAACCCCACCAACACCGCCACCAGCACCACCAACACCGCCACCATAACCCGCATTCGGGTTTCCATCTGGTCGATCAACCAGTGGGAGTATGAGCACTCCCTCTTTAACTGGTTAATAGCATACTGGTGGTCCTGTATGCTGTCCCCGAGGTACGCTCGCCTCTGTACCCCCACGACCAGGGCGGCAGAGTGCTCGTTCACCTGTTCGGTGAGAACACGTAGCCAAGCCGCCAAGTCCCGTTCCTGCCTCGGAAGACCCCACACAGGTAGGGTCGCAGGCTCGGGTTGGGGGCGGGAAGACTCGCCCCGGTGGTATGTGGATCTGGGTGGGGTAACGGTGGGCGGAACATACGGGGCACTGATCCGCGCCGTGAGGCGGGGACCGTGTCTGGGGGGAATCGGGGCGGTCTGTGGTGCGGGCGGGGTAGGAGACCTGGTAACCCTAGCAGGGGAGGGTAAACTAGCACTCCTAGCTGGGGTGGTCTGTCTAGAAGTACTATGACTAGCCTCCGAAGGCTCGGAGCTGGGTGCTACACTTGGGCTTCCAGAGGCCCCGGAACTGACCTCTTCCGGGTCCTCTTCCGTCGACACACTAGGTGTTCTTGCCATTTTTACCTGCACACAAGTTAACAAACATATAGTCCCTTTCCATAGTGTAATTCATAATTAAATTAATCATTTAATTTCATGCACTTACTTATACAATTTTGCCACATAGTAATATTATTATACATTTACACATATGTTGCCAATTTTACCTATTTAAATTCCCCGTGACTTCCCCTGAATTCCCTCGTGCAGACAAGTCGGTTATTATGTTCCGGACCATAATAACCCACTTGTCCATCCAAGTTCATCCCGATCTCATCACAATATATTATTAGTTGATATTCAGATCCTAAAATACTTGAGCTACTGGTTATATTTTAGGTATCTTTTTCAGACATCCTAATTCTTTATAACCAATGGCTCTGATACCAAGTTCTGTAACACCCCGTAACCGCAGCGGAAACGTACACGGGATGCAACAGACACATCTGATATCAACAGCATTGCTTATAAAGAAAATACCACTACATTAATTTATAACATATTACATTGTTGCGAGTTGCGTTACAGTCTAGGTGTCACACACATATATTACCAATAAGACATTAATATATATTCATTACAAAACATAGAGCAGCAAGCTTCCAACAGTTAGCACAGATAGTTAAGCACATATCAATCATTCCAACTTGGGCATACCTAGAAAACATGTAAAGAAAACGGGTCAACTACGAATAGTTGGTGAGTTTCACTAATTTAAATAAACACTGACAAATCATTTTAATAATCATTTATTAACAATATAATCATGCTGGGAACTATGTTACCCCAGAACATTTCCATTAACTTCCTGGGAACTATGTTACCCCAGAACAATAATAACCCCTGGGAACTATGTTACCCCAGAACAATAATAACCCCTGGGAACTATGTTACCCCAGAACAATAATAACCCCTGGGAACTATGTTACCCCAGAACAATAATAACCCCTGGGAACTATGTTACCCCAGAACAATAATAACCCCTGGGAACTATGTTACCCCAGAACAATAATAACCCCTGGGAACTATGTTACCCCAGAACAATAATAACCCCTGGGAACTATGTTACCCCAGAACAATAATAACCCCTGGGAACTATGTTACCCCAGAACAATAATAACCCCTGGGAACTATGTTACCCCAGAACAATAACACATGATAAACATTTTGTATATTCTGTGCATCAGACCATATATATATAAATGTACAAGTATTTCCATACGATCGGTATGTACTTAAATACTTAAATAAGACATGTTTTCCGCCCCGGGAAAATATAATTAAAACAATTCATTAAAAGGGGCTCGTGAAAACTCACCTTTTGTGAGTCGGTGAGTAATACAAGGAACAGCTACGTGCCTGGATCTGTAATATAATATCTAGTCGTTACTATATAATTCCCATAACTTAAATATGTATCAATCGGTACATCTGGGAACATTGTTAACCCAGTACTGTACTCGATTCGGGGACTATGTTAACCCCGTGACACTTCTAAGGACTCAGATTGTGACATTGCTTAGAGTTTGACAGTCAATTTAGTTAAGGTGATGAAATTATAGCTCGGTTTGACACCCCGTTTGGCCGTGGGGCCCGTTCCCGATATTTCGGTGCCGGAAACGGTAAAATCGGGTAAAATTACCCAAATCATCCGAATTATTTTCGGATGATTTATTTTTACTTAATTTACTTAGATTTATGAAATAGTCCATTTTTAGAGTTTTCATGTACCAGTCAGCTCGCTTATGCGAACTTTGCCGGTTTTCACGTTTTAAGCTTTAAAAACTTGTTTTTATGTTCTTTTTAGCACAAATAATTACCCGATTAGTCTCGGGTCTTGAAATTTTGCACAAAACTTAATTTGACAGTAAGGAATTTTGTAAAATTTTCCCAGATTTATTTTCCTATATTTACATTTATTTATCTATTTTTAAATCTTATTAAAATACTAAATATATCAAAAATACCAAAACACTTTAGAAAAATCCCAAATTTTTCTGGGATGATCTCTATCATCCTCATAACTTTCTGGAAATTTTCCAGATTTATTTTCCTATATTTACATTTATTTATATATTTTTGAATCTCATTAAAATACTAAATATATCAAAAATACCAAAACACTTTAGAAAAATCCCAAATTTTTCTGGGATGATCTCTATCATCCTCATAACTTCCTGGAATTTTTCCAGAATTTAAAACTTATTTTTCAAGCCATTTTCACCCAAAACCGAGCTAGAAAGCCCTAGAACTCGTTTCACCGAAAAGCCTACTTAGACTTTTCCAACTGAGCTCAAATTTTGTGGGTGACTTTTATATGATATAAAAAGCTTATCTTAAATTTTCCGGAATTTTTCATCATGTTTTGCTATTTTTCACTATTTTTGGCCAAAACCGAGCATTAAATTCACCAAATATTCATCTTTTATCCAAAAATTACTAAAAATTCACAGATCTCATATTTTCATGTGTAGATTATCTCTGTGAAATTTCGTGACCCGACTCTAAGCACACGTAAATCTGTCCATTTTTCATAAACACACGAAAACCGAACTATTTTGTGTTTTCTAGCTTTAGATCGCAAGGATCTCGGTTTCTAGCCTTTGCTAGCCGCTAGATACAACACTTACAAGCACATCAACACCACACCAAGCAAGTTATACCCACAATCAAGCCATTTCTTTCCTAGTGTCGGTTAAAACATCAAAACAACGATTTTGACCGTAAAAATCCATTCTCGACTCTTTTTACTCATTTCTTGGACCAAGATCCCTTGTATAACTTGTATACATCTCTTGGTCATGCAAGAGTCGGTTTCATCTCGGATTTTCACCCGTCTTTCACATGGAAAATTCATTTGACAAGATTTCAACCGTAAAAATTCATTCTAAACACTTTTAACTAATTACTTGGATCAAGATCCTTTGTATAACTTGTATACATCCTTTGATCACACGAGAATCGGTTTCATCTCGGGTTTTCACCCGTTTTTTCACATGAAACTTCCTTTTCTCAAGAATTATGCAATTAAAAACAAGATTCAAGTATCAAAACATGCTTATACCTTCAAGTTTTTGGTTGGAGATCAAGGGATTGGATGAATGCTTGAAAGTTGAGAGAGTTTGAGAGTGTTTTTGTGTTAAAAAAAAAGAAAAGTATAATGTGTATGAGTGTGTGTATAGGGGCCGGCCAAAGAGGGGGTGTGGGGGGGGGGGCCCACATCTCAAATATTGTCCACACATTTGGATTACACAATCCGGATAATGTTGTGGATAATCTGGTTCAGTTCGTTTCTCGTTTAAACTCGTAATTCGGCTTGAAACGAAATTAAAATGGTCGTTTTTCGGGTTAAAGTAAAATTTTCATAAAACTGATTTAAAAACTTTCAAAACTTAACCCATGACATTAAAACATCATGTCATTAATAATTACGCATCTTTTTCGGCTTGATTGATCGTCTCTTGCTTGGTTTGGTGTTAAAGGTTTCGTTTATCGTACCGACGTACAAATAAATCGAAATCCTTTTTCTGTGCTATAATTCACTTATCCCGAAGCATTAATACCTCGTAAATATCACTAAACATTATATACTTCGACTATAATGTAATTCCCGATTCGTTCGGGTTTCAATAATCGTTCATTGGTTAATTGTAATTCCAATATGATTCACTATATAATTGAGTATGATTCATACTGTGAACCATATATATTCGTATAAACGTGCTATAACTCATATAATCAATATTAAATAACACGTAAATAGTATATTCCGGCTAGGGTATACCTGAATTTGCCGGAATCGTTACACGTTGATAGCCGAAAGACAAGGGTACATGCACCAATCAGCCGGTGTCCTGATGATTGAGTGCTATGTGTCTTATGTCCAAGGCTTGATGCAAAACTAATATCGAGCCAGGGGTCTCACCGGAAGCAGCCTCTCTATCCCTATGGGGTAGAGGTAAGACTGTCTATATTTTACCCTCCTCAGACCCTGCCATAGCTTTGCTATTGGTGGGATATACTGAGTACGATGATGATGATGTATAAATCTAAATGGTTGTTTAACAACCATTATAGGTTTAACCGATTTTGATTCCTGTGTGTTTCAAATCGTGTAATTTAGATCTATTTAACTTCGTATATAGCATTAGGGCACGATTCACTCACTTATCATTTGATAGATTATGAAACGTAACCTAACTATACTGAAATTAGCTAACACTTTGTTTCTATCTTGGTCTTTATGAATGGCTGAATCTTATTGGGTTACCAAATCATTTAATTAGGCAAATGTTTGCAAATTATTAGCTTACCATTAATCATAACAAACAAAAATTTGAAGTTTTCCTCACCTCTATGTTCTTCATTAATGTATTTTTGTTTCTTGAAGATGATTATGGCTAATCAACTTGATAAAGCAATTGCTAATCAAAACAAGTGGTATACTCAAACCATTAAGGTAATTGTCATATTCATTAATGATCGTGCTTGCTTTAGTAATTTTTGTTTCTATACATCGAATTCTACCTTGTTTTTAAATTGCCCAATGCGCTCTGATGCGTTTCGTCTAAAAGTCAATGCATGATTCGAGCGTGTCACGTATGCAATGCAATTTACTAAATTACTTAAACATGCTTAAATAAATGCCCATTCATGTATAAAACAACAGGTTATAGTGTATGTTGGTTCCAAAAATAAGCATCATGTTATGATGCATGAAACAACATTATTCTAAAAGCCTAATATTCAAGGATTCAACATTATGGTAATTGGTAACAACATACAAAGTAGCAAAAGTAAAAATCATTTATAATTATTTACTTAGTACCATAAATTAAAACAATGAGAAAGTAAATACCCTTATGTCAGACCAAAAACTTATTTTTTTTAAGAAAAATACATGATTCGTGCATCTGAGCGCAACATGCGAATTACCACAATTTGCGAAATTTTTGCGAAATTGGCGCATTACGGTAACGCATCGCATCAAGTGCAGCGATGCGTTCACAGCATCAACTCAACACAATATGCACACAATTTAAAACCAAGAAACGTGCTCATGTATTTTGAAGTAATGTTTTATATACTTTTGTTTTCTTGAAGTTAAATATTGAAGCTCAACTTGATGATGCAATGGCTAATATGTTTTCTATTAAAATAACAGTTAAGATGATGATAAAGTGATTGTTGAAAGTGTTGCAGATCATATAATGATGATTAAGGCATCCACCAGATCACTATCGATCTTCTATGGTGATTTTAATTTTATAAGCGATACAGATCATATAATGCTGATACTAATCCCCCCGCTTTATATCAGGTATCATCACTTCCTAGTTCATGATCGCACACGTTAATTTTAATATTTATACATTTATTGATTTAAAAGAGATTTTAATTGTTCATACAGATAATTAGTAGTAATGTAGTATAAAACAATTTAAACTGTATATTAATTTAAGAGTGAGTTTTGTCCTTAGTTGTGACATAATAATTTTAATAAAATCATAGTTTACAATAGAAAGTTGTACATTAATAGTATTTATTTTCAGAAATAAAATTTTGAATATTCTTGAAACTAATTATGGATGGTCAACCATATTTATTTGTTAAACCCGTTAATAAAGTTTGGAATGTATTATTATAAATTGTATAGTATTCATTTATTTTAATCAAATGGATTCATTTAGATTTTATTTGACTTTAACTAAGGAAGTTGTTTTAAATTAGTTTTCATTACGAAAAACAAGCATGTATATTTGTAAAGTTTTAAATAAAATGATTTCTCAAAATCAAATTACTTTCATAAATCAAATTACATTATTTGACAAACTTTTAAGATTTTAAATTTCAACTTATTTTTGTTAACTCCATTTTTTTTTTGATAATTTGGTTTATTTATGGAATTTATTTTAAATATGTAATATGTTAAATTGATTGATTTATGCTCAATTAAATTATTCTGTTACCAAAATACCATTAAACTCATTTAATGATTGTGTATTATATAATGTTATAAATACCATAATGTGATGTCAAATATATATATATATATATATATATATATATATATATATATATATATATATATATATGAGACTTCTCTTCTCCTTTTTATAGACACATTTTCTAGGCGGTCAACATCCTAAAATCTTAGTAAGTTTTTTTTGTTTACCTACAATGCTGATTATACTTTGTTTATCTTTTTTTTTTTCATATTCAGCAATCATAACTAGATAAAACTTATATGGTCTAAAATATACATATTATTATATAAATATTTCTGACACTTTTATGTAATTTTGAGCCAGGTTTTTTATTAAATAGTGTTCTCAATTGGTTCACATTTAGATTTTAAAGATTTAAAAGGACAACGAGATAAAACAAGTAAATCGACTTAACCACATCAAATACTCATGTCTATTTATTAACCAATGTAAAAGTATTATTATTATTATTGTGATCGGTGCATTTTAAAGAAAATAATTAACTCATATTATGAAGTTACTTGAAAGTAACTTTCATTGGTGCAATAATGGCAGGACACAAACAAATTAAAAAGTCAAATGCATATTTAAAGGTTTTTAGTTGGGCTAAACAACTCTGAAGGGCCGATTAAACTAGCAGCCCACATAAACTAATTTAAAGAGGTCATACATTCTATATATAGGATTATTATTATTCAGTGGTGGGGGGCTGATTTTGGAAGTAATCAAAATACCCTACAGAGACGGGTAGGAAGAAGAAAAAGACGAACAAAGGGCTGACTAAGAGAAGAGCATCTTGGTTGGAGCGAAGATCGTCCGGGTTCAACACCTACTCAACGAAACATCATTATTATTGGTTTGAGTTTATTATTATCTTTATGAATTCATTATTTGAACCAAGTTATTTTCTTTTGTTCTTGAGTATGGTCGTTGGCTAAACCCTTAGACCGCCTAGGCTAATGATGAACTTTTGTTGACGTTGGATTTTGGTTTGAATTTTGTTTTCGTTTATGGATTTATGACTAAGTAAGAGGTTTATTTTTATTCGTTCGATGCATATGTGTGCTTAGGTTTGTTTGGTGAGTTTTATTATTTCACAGTTTCCTTGGTGATTGTCTGTCATATAATAGGATTCTGTTAGGTCATCTACTGTGTGTTTTGACTAGTTTATGGTTGATTTGCAATAATACCATAGGAACAATATTAATAAATCAAATAGACTTAAGTGTGCCGCTAATCTAAATAGCTGTAAGGTGATAGATTATTTGATGAGTCTTGGTTGTTTAAATTGCTAGATTTAGTTCTTCGTAAGGAGTCCGTCTAGGTTTGATTTATCAGCTTTGTTTATTTAGTCAAGTGAATGCTTTAAACTACCTTTAATTTCCGCGCTGTAAGGTAGGATTTCTTATAGAGGTAAAATAAATTAGCGACCGTAAAGGAGTCTAATTAAAACCGGTAATTTTAATAGCTTATTAGGATTCCATAGGTGTCTTCTTGAGAAGGGTCAAGGGTCCTGTTCGGTTTCCCATTAAGTGAATAGTTTAAGATCCCGGTTCCATAACTTAGCATTTTCCAACCATTTGATAATTGATGCATCAGGGATTCTAGCCTAGGTGGTTACTCGTCATCATTTGAGTTAAGTCCAGGTTTAAGTTGTTTTAAGTTTTATTAATTAGATTTATCATTAGTTTAATATTAATTTTTTATAAAACCCCCTAATAATAATAAATAAATAGTCGCATCTGTAGTAGAGTCTAATTTAGCTAGCTACGTAATTTAAAGAGTCTCGTGGGTTCGATATCCGGACTTACTTAGCTGTACTAGAGTCGACCGGTTCACTTGCCGGTTAGTATTTTTAGTTAAGTTAAGAGTCTAGAATTATTACTTAGTGTCTAGATTAGCTTAGTTTTAGTTAAAAAATATTAGACTACTTTTAGCACATCAAAAACTTTCAGGGAACGAAGATGCAAGCAAGCGACTTCAAAAGTTACTTTCCTAAGTTTGAAGAACATCTTTGAGAGAATGAGTGCTACTTCATCTTTAGGCCCACACTAACTGACAATGAC
Source organism: Bidens hawaiensis (assembly GCF_021521415.1). Lineage (NCBI taxonomy): Eukaryota > Viridiplantae > Streptophyta > Magnoliopsida > Asterales > Asteraceae > Bidens > Bidens hawaiensis. Next base: position 7,604 of record NW_027502514.1, on the reverse strand, counting down.
TCAAAAATCAAGCATGTGGAGAATGGCCAAAAAATTTCTTTTCGTTGGCAAACAGATCTAAAAAAATGCACCAACTTCCAAGGGTCCAAGTATGGTTTTGCATTAACTGGTTTTCGTTCCATTTTAGAAGACCCCCCACTTCAATACACAAGACTCGGTTAGATATTATATTATTTAATTTATTATTCACTATTAATTGTTTAAGAAACATTAAAATGCTAACGCTCTGACTTGAATTCAAACTAGATATTATTGGATATGTCTACAAATGATATAGGTGGAGAAGAAACCGGTAAGAGGTGGCAAAGAAGCTATCAAGATGGACATCAAATTAGAATATTTGGAGTGAGCTTTTCAAGTTTATTTTTATTATTTTCATTCTTTCCAACGTATCTATATTTATGTTATCCATATCGACAATCTTACAGAGGTAGACATATCATAATAACATTGTGGGATGAGTATTGTCGGCAAATGTTAAACTACATGGAAAAGAAGCAAGAAGTGCATGTTTTTCTTATTCTTCAATTCGGAAATCTGCAGATTTACGGAAGTAATTAACAAATTTTATCATTATTTCATTGTACGTCATATAACTAACGAATTTCTGTTTCTATCACAGGAAAGAGGACTGTTTCTAATGTATATGATGTGACACGGTTGTTAATAAATTCACCAATTCATGAAATCCTTGAATTTAAGAAATGGTACCTTCTTATTCAACTACAAGTATAAAATAATGACTATCTATATTACATTTAATTTTTTAAAAATATCTTTTGCTTTTATTTTCTGATTTTGTTATTCAAAGTTAGAAACTGAATATAAATGTTTCATCACAACAACTTTCTATCTAACATTGGTGAAGAAGCATCCTCTCATCGGTCTGTTGGTACATCTATGGTCTCGTCACTGGAAGAAGAATTTCTTAATGAAATTTCATCAAAATTCGTGAAATAAATGTAATAAAAGAGGTACGCTATGCCTTTTTAATTGTTTGTTTTTGGATTCATAGAAATACCATTATTAACATTCTATTAATTCTAGATAGGTTAAATCCCTAATTGTTGTTGGTAAGACCAAAGTTGTATGCGATGAAAAATCATGGAATTATCGTAGTTGTGATTTATGTAAAAATGGAGTTGAAGCCATAAATGTCAGAATTGATAAGGGAGAGGATCCGGTTGATTTTGATGTGAAGAAACAATACAAATATGTCAATGACAATTGCACTCAAACTATAAGGCCCCGTTACCGGTAGCCCTACTTTGGTGTTGGATTTACTCATAAACACAGTTCTACAAATCAGAGTTAATTAAAACTTTATGCGAAATATAAAACTTCAACCATAATATCTTACATAACCTCCAAATCTTGTCTTATAAAACATTCATAGTCATTTAAAACAAAACATAGTCTTTAAAACATCACAACATTTCTTCGAGATGCCAGTATCTTCGATTCCATGCCATGTGTCTTCAATCACGCGAGCTGTCTCAACCTATTTGCCTGCGTGCATACTAAAAGTCAGCTACGCTGAGTGAGTTCTAGTTAATCACATAACTTACTTTACATACACATATACGTGCCCGAAGGTACGCATTACATACTTAACCTGTCCATCGTTCTTTCATATACATGCATAACTAACCTTACGTTATAAAGAGCATTCGCCCTACATACCTCGGATATTATTAGGGTCCGGTACCCTCCATCCTCGGATATGATTAGGGTCCGGTCACCCTGCATCCTCGGATATTATTAGGGTCCGGTCACCCTTCATCCTCGGATATTATTAGGGTCCGGTACCCTCCATCGGATATTATTAGGGTCCGGTACCCTTTCTTCCATACCTTTATAACATACTTTTCTACATACATAATCGTAAGTTATATACATACATCATTCATTCTTCATCTTACAACATACATATAACATCAACCATTTCCTGGCAGTACATGCAATTCCGAAGATCGTTCATGTACCGACAAGAAATCATTCATACATTTCACGTAATACATATATGGCATACACTTATCACTTAGGATAAGTGTATTAACTAATCACATCGAGTATGCATACAACCCCGAAAACATAACAAGGAATGGGGCTAGAAACTCACCTGAAGTCGGTTACGTTCACATCGAGTATGCACACTACCATCCAAGGATTTTAACCTTATTATCCTACTCTTACATACTATCTGAGCTTCATACTCAGAAAACCAATCCATTCCCAAAACCACATCGGACCCTCCTAAGGTCATAGCATACAAGGTAACAGGGAACTCGTGTCCCTCTAACTCTATCTTACAGTTTTTAACCATTCTCATTATTTTAACCGAAACGTCACTAGCGGTTTCTACTATAAACGTTTCAGACGCTTGGCAACATTTCATTTTAGCTAATTTACTAAACGGTGTAGCTACGAAACTTCTATTCGCACCCGAATCAAATAATACTGAAGCAGAAATACCGTTTACTAAAAACGTACCAGTCACAACATCCGGAATCTGTTTAGCCTGTTCCTGGGTCAGCATGTAGGCTCTAGTCCTTGGCCTAGTTTGGTCGGCATCTTTTTTTCCACTACCTCCAGCTCCACCATCAGTACACTCCCTTGCCATATGACCCGTCTTACCACACTTGTAGCATGCGGGTTTTACATCACACTCGTTAGCATAGTGCCCCACCTTCCCACACTTATATTAGGCATTTTTTCCAAGTCTACACTCCCCACCATGAGCCTTTCCACATTTGTGACACACATCCGAACCAGTGCCCCACTTGCACTCTCCACCGTGAACCTTCCCACACGTCTTGCACGTCTTTCTCTCCCACACCTTCTGCTTCTTGTCCTTAGAGTTCCATAACTGAGTACCCGGTCTTTTAATAGGAGCGGCCCACTTCTTATCCTTCTTTTCCTCCCCCATAGCAGCATCGTCCGCAGCCAGGTCCTCATAAACCATCTCCGCGAGTTTGACAACAGAGTCAAAAGTAGCAGGTTTATTCGCCCTGACCCGCATGCGAATTTTCTATGGCAATCCCCTCACATAGCACTTGATTCTCTTCGCCTCAATGTTGACCATATCGGGCACCAACCTAGACATTCGGTTGAACTCGGTGGTGTACTCACGATGTGTCATCATCCCAGCTTTCAAGTTCAGGAACTTCATCTCCGCCCTCTCAACCTCGGCGTCCGCACAGAATTTCTTCATAACCAGTTCTTTCAGATCCTCCGACCTCATAGCCTTGATCTCCTCTCGACTCCTTCTTTGTTCAATCGATTCCCACCAATACATCGCCTTATCTTCAAACGATAGGGTGGCATAACCGACAGCTTGATCGGGACGACACTCGCTAATGCGGATAATTTTATCCATGGCGGTTATCCACTAAAGGGTAGCGATTGCGTCTCCCAAACTAGTCAGTTTCGGCGGGTCACAACCTTTAAAGGACTTATAGTTGCACCCACCTCGGCCTCTTTTCCTACCATCGGCCTTCACAGATTTAACCTCACTCGAGGCCTCTCTCCCTTCTTCATCATCTTTCCTACCACCTCCTCCTACTCCTTCAGGAGTTCCTTCACGGCCTCCAGCAGACCCCTTCGGATTCATGTTTTTCACAGCCGTGGCAACTGCTTGGACAATAGCTGCTTGGATCAAGGGATCTAGCTGAACCCCTTCATTGTTATTAAGGTTTCCTCCAACTGCACTTCCTTCTTCTTCGGTGTTGGAAGCTGTTTCTACCGAAGGTCGTTGGACACAACGAGGCCTGCCACACGTCCAGTGCGGCCTCCTGCTCTAACAACTGCCCTAGATCCAGCCATCGTATTCTGGAAAGGAAAACACAAACGTCATCACTCAAGGAACTATTTAGTACAAGGATAGTAAGGCTAACAGTTAATAAAAGTGGCCAGCTATGATTAGCTGATCACGTTACTTTCTGTGCCCTATACACTTCCCTTTATGAGTCTATTTGTGCTGGTTCTACTCTAAACAGTTGATCAATCAAGCAATCAATTACTCCTATCCCTAACATTCACATATCCTTTCTTTAGAAATTAAGCTAACATTTACATACATATTTAATCATGCACTTTACCGTTACTGAGCTTGCTTGAGTGACACATGGCTATCTCGAACTGGCATCTTCTTTCTTTTCTTACTTTAATCCCATTATCTGTTCAAGTCTAAGCATATAGGATGCTTAAATCTCTTGAACTTTGCTCTGATACCAACTTGTAAGGCACCGTTACCGGTAGCCTACTTTGGTGTTGGATTTACTCATAAACACATTTCTACAAATCGGAGTTAATTAAAACTTTACGCGGAATATAAGAATTCAACCATAATATCTTACATAACCTCCAAATCTTGTCTTATAAAACATTCATAGTCATTTAAAACAAAACATAGTCTTTAAAACATCACAACATTTCTTCGAGATGCCAGTATCTTCGATTCCATGCCATGTGTCTTCAATCACGCGAGCTGTCTCAACCTATTTGCCTGCGTGCATACTAAAAGTCAGCTACGCTGAGTGAGTTCTAGTTAATCACATAACTTACTTTACATACACATATACGTGCCCGAAGGTACGCATTACATACTTAACCTGTCCATCGTTCTTTCATATACATGCATAACTAACCTTACGTTATAAAGAGCATTCGCCCTACATACCTCAGATATTATTAGGGTCCGGTACCCTCCATCCTCGGATATGATTAGGGTCCGGTCACCCTGCATCCTCGGATATTATTAGGGTCCGGTCACCCTTCATCCTCGGATATTATTAGGGTCCGGTACCCTCCATCCTCGGATATTATTAGGGTCCGGTACCCTTTCTTCCATACCTTTATAACATACTTTTCTATATACATAATCGTAAGTTTCATACATACATCATTCATTCTTCATCTTACAACATACATATAACATCAACCATTTCCTGGCAGTACATGCAATTCCGAAGATCGTTCATGTACCGACAAGAAATCATTCATACATTTCACGTAATACATATATGGCATACACTTATCACTTAGGATAAGTGTATTAACTAATCACATCGAGTATGCATACAACCCCGAAAACATAACAAAGAATGGGGCTAGAAACTCACCTGAAGTCGGTTACGTTCACATCGAGTATGCACACTACCATCCAAGGATTTTAACCTTATTATCCTACTCTTACATACTATCTGAGCTTCATACTCAGAAAACCAATCCATTCCCAAAACCACATCGGACCCTCCTAAGGTCATAGCATACAAGGTAACAGGGAACTCGTGTCCCTCTAACTCTATCTTACAGTTTTTAACCATTCTCATTATTTTAACCGAAACGTCACTAGCGGTTTCTACTATAAACTTTTCAGACGCTTGGCAACATTTCATTTTAGCTAATTTACTAAACGGTGTAGCTACGAAACTTCTATTCGCACCCGAATCAAATAATACTGAAGCAGAAATACCGTTTACTAAAAACGTACCAGTCACAACATCCGGAATCTGTTTAGCCTGTTCCTGGGTCAGCATGTAGGCTCTAGTCCTTGGCCTAGTTTGGTCGGCATCTTTTTTTCCACTACCTCCAGCTCCACCATCAGTACACTCCCTTGCCATATGACCCGTCTTACCACACTTGTAGCATGCGGGTTTTACATCACACTCGTTAGCATAGTGCCCCACCTTCCCACACTTATATTAGGCATTTTTTTCCAAGTCTACACTCCCCACCATGAGCCTTTCCACATTTGTGACACACATCCGAACCAGTGCCCCACTTGCACTCTCCACCGTGAACCTTCCCACACGTCTTGCACGTCTTTCTCTCCCACACCTTCTGCTTCTTGTCCTTAGAGTTCCATAACTGAGTACCCGGTCTTTTAATAGGAGCGGCCCACTTCTTATCCTTCTTTTCCTCCCCCATAGCAGCATCGTCCGCAGCCAGGTCCTCATAAACCATCTCCGCGAGTTTGACAACAGAGTCAAAAGTAGCAGGTTTATTCGCCCTGACCCGCATGCGAATTTTCTATGGCAATCCCCTCACATAGCACTTGATTCTCTTCGCCTCAATGTTGACCATATCGGGCACCAACCTAGACATTCGGTTGAACTCGGTGGTGTACTCACGATGTGTCATCATCCCAGCTTTCAAGTTCAGGAACTTCATCTCCGCCCTCTCAACCTCGGCGTCCGCACAGAATTTCTTCATAACCAGTTCTTTCAGATCCTCCGACCTCATAGCCTTGATCTCCTCTCGACTCCTTCTTTGTTCAATCGATTCCCACCAATACATCGCCTTATCTTCAAACGATAGGGTGGCATAACCGACAGCTTGATCGGGACGACACTCGCTAATGCGGATAATTTTATCCATGGCGGTTATCCACTAAAGGGTAGCGATTGCGTCTCCCAAACTAGTCAGTTTCGGCGGGTCACAACCTTTAAAGGACTTATAGTTGCACCCACCTCGGCCTCTTTTCCTACCATCGGCCTTCACAGATTTAACCTCACTCGAGGCCTCTCTCCCTTCTTCATCATCTTTCCTACCACCTCCTCCTACTCCTTCAGGAGTTCCTTCACGGCCTCCAGCAGACCCCTTCGGATTCATGTTTTTAACAGCCGTGGCAACTGCTTGGACAATAGCTGCTTGGATCAAGGGATCTAGCTGAACCCCTTCATTGTTATTAAGGTTTCCTCCAACTGCACTTCCTTCTTCTTCGGTGTTGGAAGCTGTTTCTACCGAAGGTCGTTGGACACAACGAGGCCTGCCACACGTCCAGTGCGGCCTCCTGCTCTAACAACTGCCCTAGATCCAGCCATCGTATTCTGGAAAGGAAAACACAAACGTCATCACTCAAGGAACTATTTAGTACAAGGATAGTAAGGCTAACAGTTAATAAAAGTGGCCAGCTATGATTAGCTGATCACGTTACTTTCTGTGCCCTATACACTTCCCTTTATGAGTCTATTTGTGCTGGTTCTACTCTAAACAGTTGATCAATCAAGCAATCAATTACTCCTATCCCTAACATTCACATATCCTTTCTTTAGAAATTAAGCTAACATTTACATACATATTTAATCATGCACTTTACCGTTACTGAGCTTGCTTGAGTGACACATGGCTATCTCGAACTGGCATCTTCTTTCTTTTCTTACTTTAATCCCATTATCTGTTCAAGTCTAAGCATATAGGATGCTTAAATCTCTTGAACTTTGCTCTGATACCAACTTGTAAGGCACCGTTACCGGTAGCCTACTTTGGTGTTGGATTTACTCATAAACACATTTCTACAAATCGGAGTTAATTAAAACTTTACGCGGAATATAAGAATTCAACCATAATATCTTACATAACCTCCAAATCTTGTCTTATAAAACATTCATAGTCATTTAAAACAAAACATAGTCTTTAAAACATCACAACATTTCTTCGAGATGCCAGTATCTTCGATTCCATGCCATGTGTCTTCAATCACGCGAGCTGTCTCAACCTATTTGCCTGCGTGCATACTAAAAGTCAGCTACGCTGAGTGAGTTCTAGTTAATCACATAACTTACTTTACATACACATATACGTGCCCGAAGGTACGCATT
>NW_027502513.1:0-44062 GCF_021521415.1 Bidens hawaiensis | reverse complement strand
ATTTCCTGAGACGGCTAGGTATAGGTATAAGGATTCTCCATCCACAGGCTTCATCAGAGTTGTTGCTGAGGATAAATAATCGGCTTTAAGTGCAACCTCATGCTTCTCTGTCCACTCAAACTTCTTGTTTTTCCTAAGGATGTCATAGAAGTCTTTGCACTTCTCTGAGGATCTGGAGATGAATCTGTTGAGGGCAGTTATTCTTCCCGTCAATCTCTGGACATCCTTAGCATTCACAGGGGATTTAGATTGATGATAGCTTCTATCTGCTCGGGGCTTGCTTCTATCCCACTTTTAGTCAGCATGTATCCTAGAAACTTTCCAGACTTAACACCAAAATGGCAATTTGACGGGTTCAGTTTCATGTTATACTGGTCGAGGATATTGAATGCTTCTTCAAGATCTCTAAGGTGATCCTTAGCCCTCTTTGACTTCACCACCAATGTCGTCTATGTAAACCTCCATAGTCTTGCCTAACTGATCCTTGAACATCATGTTGACTAATCTTTGATATGTTTCCCCTGCATTTCTTAATCTGAATGGCATAGCAATATAACAATATATGCCGGTGGGAGTCATGAATGCTATATCCTCTTGATCAGATGGTTCCATCTGTATTTGTTGAAATCCAGAGGAAGCATCCATAAAGGTAAGCATCTTGTGTCCTGCCGTTGCATCCACTATGGAATCTATATGTGGTAATGGGAAAGGATCGTTGGGGCATGCCTTGTTTAAATCAGTAAAATCAACACACACCCTCCACTTTTCAGTATTTTTAGAAACAACAACCACATTAGCTAACCATCGAGGATACTTAACCTCTCTGATCATACCGGCCCTAAGAAGTTTTTCAACTTCTTCTTGTATGATCGTGTTCCTCTCAGGAGCGAATTTCCTTCGTTTCTGATGGACGGGTTTAACAGATAAATCAAGGCTTAACTTGTGAGTAATTAACTCCTTAGAAATACCTGTCATGTCTGAATGTTTGAAGGCAAACGTGGACTTTCTTCGCTTTAGGAAGGATATTATATCCTACTCGATCTCGCTAGGGATATTGGATCCTAGGAACACCTTCACTTCTGGATCCTCGAGGACACCTCCTTTATGTCTTTTTCCCAAGCATCCAGCACATCCCTAGGATGTTGCTATGGTTACTATGCTATCGTCTGTTTAGCTGTGGGCTTCATTGAGGAAGAATAGTAGTTCTTTGCTTTGACTTGGTCACCATCTATCCTTACTACTCCCCAAGAGTTGGTAGTTTGATGCATTGATGGTAAGTAGAGGCCACTGCCTTCATCCCATGTAGCCAAGGCCTGCCTAAAATAACATTGCAACAAGAAAGGTTATCTATAACACAAAATTTTTGGTAAGAATTTAACCCTTCGATGTATATTGGGAGTTTGATGTCCCCCAATGTCTTATTGGTTTCGCCGCTGAAGACAACCAACACCGACGTCCTCGGGATGATTTCTGAATCTGGGATGTTCATCTTCTGAAGGACATCATGTTGGATGATGTTGACCGAGCTTCCACTATCGACAAGGATCCTGCGTACATAATGGTTAGCAATAAACAAAGTAACAATCAAACCGTCATGATGAGGATCCTGGATGCTTGATTTATCTTCTTCATCAAAGAAGATCCTTTTGTTTGTTGTCAAGGTGGTGGATATAACCGGTCGTTCCCCGTTATCCAACTTGGTCTCCTTGGCCAGCCTCTTAGCTACTGAGAAAGAAGTTCCACATATGTCTGAGCCACCAGAAATGAAGTTGATCACTTGAGCATCTGGTGGAGGCGGAGTTGCTTTTTGGGGAGCCTCTTCAGGATCCTGGATCCTGGACTTCTTTCTTCCCAACAGTTCCTTAAAGTGGCCCTTGCTTAGGAGGTATCCGATTTCCCTCCTCAAATCGATGCAATCGTCCGTCATGTGGCCAAAATCCTCATGGAAGGCACACCATTTGGATTTGTCTCTGAAGGTGGTTGACTTCTCGTTCTTTCGGGGCCACCTTGCCTTCTCCCCTAGATCCTTCATTGCACAAATTAAGCCATGGGTATCTACGGAGAAGCAATATTCTGATATGCTAGGGTAATCCTCATCGTCATCTACTTCTTCAATAGCTCGAACGTTTTGATTGTTGAACTTAGAGTACGGATTTGAATTGTTGTTTCTGTATGAGGATCCTTTATTCTTGTCAGGGAATTCTTGCTTTGTTTGAGCCCCTAATCATTCCTGTATCCTTTTGTCATCTTCCAGCCGTATGAATCTTAGTGCTCTGATCCTTACTTCATCTAAAGACCTGCAAGGAGTCATCACAAGATCATCATAAAAGAGGGATCCCCTCTGAAGTCCCATCTTGAATGCTTCGACAGCAGTAGCCATGTCAAGATTGGGGATTTCCAGGGCTTCCCTGCCAAACCTTGTAACAAAATCCCTAAGGGATTCATCACTAGGTTGGATAACTCGGTATAAATCACTAGTTAACTTCTCAAATTTCCTACTACGGGAAAATTGACTGTTGAACAAGTTAACTAAGTGTGAGAAAGAAGTAACAGAAAAAGGAGGAAGACTTAGCAGCCATTTCAAAGTAGATCCTGATAGTGTGGCTCCAAAACCTTTGCATAGACAAGCCTCCTTGAGCCTCTCAGGGATTGGATTAATTTCCATCCTTTCCCTGTATTGGGCTACATGCTCCTCAGGATCGGTGGTCCCATCATACACCTTCATGTTGGGGGTTTTAAAGCGTTTCGGGATCTCCGCATCACAAATTGGTGGAGCAAATCTCGACTATTTGTGGCTTCCCTCCGGTATCTCAGGAATTGGATGGATCACCCCTGGTACGCTGGATATCATATCCTTGAGCTTTTGCAGTTCCTTAGCCATAGCTTGGTTAATACATGCATCAGCATGGAACCACGGTTAGAATTTAAGGATATATGATCATGTATGTTACCTCCTTGTTGGGTGAAGGTTCGTATTCCAGAAGAGTAGCTGAGGTATGAAGTGTCTGCTACTGGAGTTGGTCCACCAGTAAAGATAGTCTGCATGGGGATAATATCTCTTTCATGGACTTCAGAGGATCGTTGATGTTGAACCCCTGAGGATCCTTGATCCTGGAAGAAGGGTCCTTGTTTGTGGACAAAGGATCCTAGTGGTTGAGAGTTGAAGGATCCTTGAGGATATGATCCATAGGATCCTGGTTGAAGGATCAATGGTCCTTGCTGGAAAGTTGAGGATCCTTGAGCTAGCTGACCCGTGGACCCCGGTATAAGGATGGATGATTCTTGCTGAAAAGTTGAGGATCCTTGAGCTAGCTGACCCCGGTTGAAGGATGTATGATCCTAGTGCATATTGAGCCAAGGATCCTAGAGTGGTGAAATCCAGCATCCTAGGCACTAGAGGAGTCTGATGCTCTACCCGGCCTCTTAGTCCTTTTAAGGTCTTCGATCTCTCGAAGGATCCTCTAGGTAGTCTTGTTCTGTTGCTACATGTATGCTTTAACCTATGAAAACATATTTGAAACATCATTGTTAGTATTAACTACCGAAGTGGCAACGGTAGTTTTCGAGCTCTGGAAGACTAGTAGTTGCGTCTTGTTTCCATCAGTAGCAACTTGTGGTGCTCCCGTGATTCGCGAAGGCATCGGCGGCAAAGTTCTTGATGAGAGAGGAACCGAAGTTGGCATGGTTGATGAAGTAGATGTTGATTGAGAGGCCATTGATGGTTATATGGGTATGACAAATTGAAAATTGATATGAATAATATGGATTATAGCACCAATTTCCCCACGGTGGGCGCCAAATTGTTTTGGACAAAAATCTACCAAGGATAATGTATCCAAATCTGTAATTATGAGGTATAGTGCTATGATAACAATAATGATTGGATAAACAGAATAAGGATGAACATTGTGATTTGTTGCGAGGAAAAACCCCTTGATCTTGATTAGATCAAAGGAAAAAAACCTCGGGTGATGACAACTTGTCTATCACCAATTTATTAATAAAAAATAAGGTTACAAGGGTGAAAGCTATGATCAGCGAATACAAAAAATACTATGTGTGTGTGTTTACAGAGAAAAGTCGTGTTTGCTGCTGTATGTTTATGATATGTGTTATAAACCCTGGCTGATCAATAGCCTCATTATATACAAAAAGAGACTAACAAAAAGTCCTATTTTCATGGCACTACTCCCACTAGCTTAGTCTTCACTTTTGACCACGTGCTGAAGGTGCCTTGTAGCGAAATATTAGGTAGACCACGTCTTATAGCCCTTATACCTATCAAATATTAACCTACACATGAGAAACAATCGTTAGTAATATCAATTACTGAGGATCCTTGATCCTGACAGGATCTGGAACACATTCTAAGGATAACTGATCCAGACATATTCCAGGATAAATTTCCGTGCCCAAACATGTGGGCCCAGCCCACCAACGGCTATATGACCGTTAATAAAAAAATCAAAAAATATTATATATATATATATATATATATATATATCATTCACTCAATTTCTACAAAAACATATCCTACACTCTTAAAACTTATATAATTTTCTCCACTAATATGTCTTCCGAATCATCTTCGACACTCGACTACTACCTCAATCCCAACGTTATTTCATACTCGGATTCAGGGGATGAAATGATATTTAGTGTTATTCGAGATGTTGCCCGAATCTTAGTCGAGCATTGCAAAAGCTCACAGCCACGAACAAGACGACCTCATCTTCAACGGGATCATGTAGGTGCTCATGAAAAGTTGATAACAGATTATTTTTCGTCGGACGCGACTTTTGAATCGGAACGATTCCGGTGCCGTTTTCATATGATTCGCCAACTTTTTTCACGAATAGTTGGTGATGTAGAACGCGATTATGCGTTTTTTCAACAACGGGAGGACGCGGGAGGTAGACCGGGTTTTTCTCCATTGCAAAAATACAAGGAGGCGATTCGTCAACTAGCGTACGGAACCGCGAGCAAAGCCACGGAAGAGTATTTAAAAATGTCAGAGACAATGGCTCGTGAAGGCCTTTACACGTTCTACGAATATGAGTATTATTATCATTTTAAATATTTATTTATAAATCCTCTTATATTAAATGCAAACTTTATAAACTAGCCATAAAATATTTAATATTATGTATTCCTCAACTATATCATAAAAAATAATTGAGGAAGCCGACACAAACCGTCATACAAAAAATATACGAAGTGCATGAACAGAGACACGATTTTCCTGAGATGCATGGTAGTCTTGATTGCACACATCGGGATTGGGAACACTGCCCAGTGTTGGGCAAGGTTAATATCATCGGGGTGATCATGATGGACCAACAATTATCCTTAAGGTTGTTGCATCATTTGATCTGAATATGGCATGTGTTTTTTGGGATGCCTTGTGCAAACAATGATATAGCTTTGATAAATACGTCCCCTATTTTTGACCGTCTCATAAACAATGTTGGACCCGACACCTCATTTTCCACGAATTATGTCAACTACGAATACGGATATTATTTAGTTGACGGCATTTATTCGGATTAGGCCACGTTGGTTCATAACTTTACGTGCCCGACTGATGATAAACGAAAATATTACAAGAAAAATTACGAGTCAGCCAGAAAGGACATCGAAAAGGCATTCAGGGAATTAAAGTAACGTTGGTATATCGTTAGACATTCGGCTCGTATTCAGCAAATGGATAAGAAATGTAATGTACACTGGTATTATCTTACATAATATGATATTGGAGGACTCGAGTAGAGCAATTTGCCAAAACAAGTACAACGATGCACCGGAGCCGTTCACAACACTAAACAAATATGAGAAACTTGCTAATTTATTAAAAACACAAAGAATGGAAACGAATTTTAGTCTTCTCTTGGATCTGTTTGAACATATTTGGAGAAATAAACAACAAAATGGAGACGATGACAACTAAAAATAGTTGATTTTTTTTTAGTTATATGTTTTTAAATTTAATTTAGTTTGTTTTTTATTATTATTGTATTTGATAAATTTGTTGGTTTTTTTTGTTTTATAAAAAAAAGGGGCTTCGATGCCACCTCACCATAGAGAGGCATATTTGGGTAGGGCTTTGATGCCCCTAGTGCCCATGTGGCGCTGATATGGCACTATGGAGGGGCATCAATGTCCCTCACCATAGAGGATGGTCTTAGACAACCTATATGGTGAGGGGCATAGACGCCTCCACAACGTCACGTCAACTCCACGTGGACACTAGGGCATCGAAACCCCACCCAATGATGCCCCTCTATGGTGGGGGGCATCGATGCCTATTTAAACTTTTGTTTTGTCTTTTGTTTTTTTTTTTGTAAAAAAACAAAAAAATATATAAAAATACAATAATAATAATAATAATAATAATAATAATAAACTAAAGTAAATTTAAAAAACATATGAATAAAAAATCAACTATTTTTAGTTGTCGTCGTTGCCGTTATGTTACTTGTTTCTCCAAATTTTTTCAACCAAATCCGATCGAAGACTGAAATCCGTTTCTTTTCTTCGTGTTCTTAATAAATTAGAAAGTTTCTCATATTCGTTTAATGTTGAGATCGGCCCCGGCGCATCGTTGTACTCGTCTTGACAAATTTCTCTACCCAAGTTCTCCAATATCATATTATGCAAGATAATACAAGTGTATATTATGTTTCTTAACTTATCCATTTGGTGAAAATGAGTCGGATGTCTAACGATAGATCAACATTTATTTAATACCCTGAATGCTCTTTCAATGTCCTTTCTGGTCGACTTGTGTTTTTTCTTGAAATATTTCCGTTTATCGTCAGTTGGGCACGTAAAGCTATGAACCAACGTGGCCCAATCCGGATAAATGTCGTCGCCTAGATAATATATGTATTCATAGTTGACATCATTGGTGAAAAATGAGGTGTCGGGTCCAACTCCGTTTATGAGAGACAAAAATAGGGGACACATTTATCACAGCTACATCATTGTTTGCACCAGGCATCCCAAAAAAACGCATGACATGTCCAAAGATCAAATGATGCAACAACCTCAAGGACAATTGTTAGGCCATCATGATCACCCCGATGATATTGACCTTTCCAAGCAACTGGGCAGGCTTCCCAATCCCAGTGTGTGCAATCAAGGCTACCAAGCATCCCCGAAAATCGTGTCTTTGTTAATGCACCTCGTATATTATTTGTATGTCCGTTTGAGTCGGCCTCCTCAAATATTTTTTATGATATAGTTAAGGAATACCTAATATTAATAATTTTGAGGTCAGTTTATAAATTTAAACTTAAAATAAGAAGATTTAGAAATAAATAATTAAAATGATAATAAAACTCACATTCGCATAACGTGTGAATGGCTTCATGAGCCACTGTCCCCGACATCTGTATATACTCTTCCATGGTGTCGCTCGTGGTCCCGTACGCTAGTTAACGAATCGCCGTCGTGCATTTTTGCATTGGAGAAAAAACCGGTTTAGCTCCCGCGTTCTCCTGTTGTTGGAAAAATGCATAATTACGTTCTAAATCACCAGCTATTCGTAAAAATAGTTGGAGACTCATCCGAAAACGGCGCCAAAATCTTCCGAATCAAAAGTAGCGTCTAGCGAAAAAATAATCTTTTATCAACCGGTCATGAGCACCTACACGATCCCGTTGAATATGACGTCGTCTTGTTAGAGGTTGCGAGCTTTTACAATGCTCGACTAAGATTTAGGCATCCTCTCGAATAGCACTAAATATCATTTCATCCTCTGAATCCAAATCTGAAATAACGTCAGGATCGGGGTAGTAGTCGGTAGGCCTGTAAACGAACCGAACGTTCGGTGAACTGTTCGTGAACCGTTTGGCGGGAAGTTCATTTATGTTCGTTTATTTAATAAACGAACGAACATGAACACAAAACTTGTGTTCGTTTAATTAAATGAACAAAAATGAACACATGTTCCGTTCGTTCATTTATGTTCATGAACGTTCGTTTATGTTCATTTATGTATTGATAGAAAATAATTAAATATTATCTGGATATGTCATTTGCTTAAAGGTTTTATATTTGTTAATTTTTGTTCATTTATGTGTTTTTAGATTTAAGTTTGTTTATGTTTGTTTGTGTTCATTCACATTGGTTCATATATGTTTATATATGTTCGTTTATCTTTGTTTAGTTATGTTTGTTTAGATTTTAAACAAACGAACATAAACGAACACAAATGTCCATTTTTAAATAAACGCACATTAACATAAATATTTGTTCGATTAATTATAAAGTTAAATGAATGAGCACGAATATGCCCTTGTTCTCGTTCATTCGATTCATATATGGGCTTTCAATATTCACATTGACGAATACATCGGTTTTATTCTCTAGCCTCTACCGATATTATTTGTTTTCGTTTGTGTTCGTGAACACATTAATTTTCTTAATGAACGAACATGAACATAAAATCTTGTTGGTAAGTGTTCGTGAACCGTTCGTGAACACAGTATTTTCTTAACGAACGAACATGAACAACGCCTTGTTCGTGTTCGATCGGTTCGTTTACAGCCCTAGTAGTCGGGTGTCAAAGATGATTCGGAAGACATATTTTTGGAGAAAATTTTATAAGTGTAAAGAGGTGTAGAATATGTTTATAAGTTAATAGAGGTTGAGTGAATGATATATATATATATATATATATATATATATATATAATATTTTTGATTTTTTATATTCAAACGATCAAATAGCCGTTGGGGTGGGCCCACCTATTTTTCCTCCATTAGCGCCCATCGTTCTGACAACCCTCCATCACCGCGCCCCCACCACCAAGGGCGCCCCTTGGTGGTGTTCTGCGCCCATCGGCGCCCAACATGCCCCCTCCGCCGCGCCCCATAGCGTGGAGTCTTAACATCCAAATACCTGAAAACTAACTCAATGAAAATCTAAACCTAAATCATTTAAAAGCATATGACTATGCACATTAATAGACATAAAATAACTCGGTCATCAACTACACCAATGTTCAACATGAGACTTGAACCCTCGATCTCCAAAGGAAGAAGAACATTATAAGAGCAGTTACAATGACTTCTCCATATTATGTGAGTGTGTTCAATTTTTAGGGTGTGGTGGGTGTGAGTGAATGGGAGAAAAAATGTTATTGTTAATGGTTAAATTTGAAGAAACACTAATCATCCTCCATAATTTTTTTATATTTTTTTAAAGTGGTTGTGAGTGAAGAAGAGAGGAGATGTAATGATATAGGTGTTTTGGATAAAACTCTGTTAAGGATCAAGTATCCAAATCTGTTAAGTGAGGTAAGGTGCTAATTTGATAATGACAAGTGAGTAATCGTAATATTGGTGAAAACAACGGTTTGATCACGAGGGAAAAAGCCCTTAATCAAGATAGTCTTACTTCGGTCAAAACTTATCAAGGCAATCTTTGGTAAAATAGCTTCGGTCAAGGATTAATGAGATAATCTTTGGTCGAATCACTTTAGTAAATGATCAACAAGGTAACCTTTGGTCGAGGAGTGTGTGATTATCGTGATCTCCAGAACAAAAAACCCCCGGACGGTGAAAACTATCACCGTCGATTATATTAATAAACAAAAGGTGGTTACAAATGTGGTGGAGTGTATGATCGAGATTACAAAGTATGCTAGTGTAGAGAGAATGCTTGTTTCAGCTCTAGTGTGTGCGATATTACATGTGTTTTTTCTAGTCGATCATAGCTCGTTTAAATAAGATAATAATATTAACAATATCTCCTAATTATCCGGAAGTCCTCCACTTAGCCGCTCCACGACCTTTGACCACGTGCCAATAGTCATCCAGCAGCGATATAAGCGGTAGACCAAGTCTAAATACCGTTGTTGTTATTAAACATCAATTTTCTAGAGAATTCGTCCATAATCAGTTGTGTTGAAGTAGGATCCTGGATCCATGCTCCAGCTAGAGGTTGCTATATGAAGATAGTTGATAAATACGTCTTAAAGTTGCCACACCTGTCTAACACATCACCATACTAAACGCAATCATTAGTAAACAAGTAATAACGAGGATCGTCGATCCCTTATATCCTGATACATGTTTCAAGGATAACCTATCCATAAGACAGTTAAGGATAAAGGATCCTCAGTATAAAATTCATGGCCTAACAATTGCCCCCAAAATGGCGGGTGATCGTGGAATACTGCTGTCATTTTGAAATTCAAAATCCTTGTGAAAACTGATAGATGGGACGGTTTTGCCATAATATTTACCTTTTAACCCCCCGATGTTAATTATAACCGTCTATATATGTCGCCTTATATCTTTGATTATATACACGTCTTCATCCAAAGAATCAGGTATCGTTCTTACTTTTCTCTCATAATTTATTTAACCATGTCTGCTGCTTCATCTTCTTCTTCTCAGGCCCCCTCTAAATCTTCTGAGCAAACCTCCGACGGCTTCGAGCTAACCGAAATGGAACCACAATGTCTTCTCGCTAACCCATCTACTGAAATCTGTAAGCTTACGAATCCCGAGGTCGATGACTTTCGTACACTGTTTCCACCGAAAACCCTCTTTCAACCCTATGAATCCAGCGTTAGATGTGATGTTTACTCCAAGGTTTGGGTTTGCTTCCCGGCGACTCCCTTTCTTATCGGCTATAAATATCCCTTTCCGCCTTTTACCCAAATTTTTTCGATTCTACCGGCATATCTTACATAAAAGCTATGCCGATGATTTGGAGGGTTCTTAGCACTATCGAAAGAATCATCGAGGAGGAAAAAATCGATTTTGGCCTTCCGGAGTTGTCATATTTGTATACCCTTACTACCTTCGGTTCTGCTCGTTTCATTTTCAAATCCAAGCCCCGACAGCCACATCCGATCTCTAAAGCCACGCTAAATGACTTCGTGTGGAAGAATCAGTTCTTCTTCGTAAAACGTGATTCAATACCAGGGGGAACTGATCTTCCTTCAATGTGGGTCACGAAGGGTAGGATCCCGGATCCTTAAGAAGTAGCAGGATCCATTATTCTTCAATCTTTACTCTTATACTGTTTTTGTTGTCTGCAGTTGAGAACTTCGCCTCATTGAGCAAATTACCTGGAACAGAAGAGAAAGCAAAACGGTTCCTGGAGCTGGATACCGCGGTTAGAACTTTTCAAGCTCGATTTGTCGAAGGTTTTTGTGATATCTCCTCAAGTTCAAGCATGTCAAGTAAGTTAATAATTTTTAAAAGCATTTAGAATAAAGTAGAAGACTTATCTGTCAATTTTTCTTCCATAGGCACCAAGAAATCAGGAAAGTCTGCTCTCAAGTTCTCCCTGGATGATATCGACTGTATGGTCACCTCTCCTGCTATCAAGAAGGAAGCTTCCAAGGCTGGAACTAGCTCTGAACCCAAGACTGCCACGACCAGGGCCAAATCAGCAGCTTCTAAGAGGAAAAGATCCTCTGATCCTAAGACCCATTGTGACATTGCCTGCTCTGTAAGTATACTGTATTCTTCCAATATTTTAGGATCCAATATCGTTTCGATTCTGATATGAAACTTGGTGATAGGCCGTGACCGCTATGAGGGATTATTATGAAAAGATTATCCATCAGATGAGCGAGAAAATGTCAGGCTTAGGAAAAGCTATGGTTGCTAAGGATAAAGCTATGACCCAGCTTTCCAAGGAGAAGAAGCAACTGGAGGATCAGCTATCCTTAGCCGAGGCCCAACGTCAAGAGGCAGTGGAGCAGGAAACTGATGAAGCCAAGGTGTGGGCTGCTAGGTCGATATTCCAGGCATGGATCAAGATGGCGACTGGGGCCGCTGATCCTGCTTTTGACAAGTCGGCCTGGGATGTGGAGAAATGGAAGGCTGCTCTTGATGACCTTGGTGGTGAGGATGACGAGGAAATGGTTGAGAACACCGAGGCTGGGACCATTGGCGTTAAGGATGCGGTTGAAGCTGGCAAGGAAGGAGGTGATGTTGCGGTTAGAGATGCAGCTTAAGTGGGCAATGAAGGATATTACAGACAAGGCTCGAGCCCACTTTTTTATTTTGTGTTGATGTTTTTCTGAACAATTTCTATGGTCTGTAATGAATAATAGTATTTAGGATAAAGGATCCATGATCCTTAAGACAATTGGCGGGGGTGACAAAGGTGGAGGGATCCTCTGTTTGTGGGGATGAAGCCTTTGTTGTCCCTGTTTTTTTTATTTCCCTGCACTTTATGAACAATTAGTAACTTTCACTTAACCCGGATAGATGGTCCATCTTTTCGTATGGTGAAGTCCGGGTTAGGAATTTTGGACAAGTCCTAGGGGCTTATTTTAATTAATATATAAATCTTTTGACTTTTTACTTGTTATTTATTTTCAAAAATTTTATTAGATATAATCTTAACATTATTGATAGTTTTGCAAGATAATCTTAAGTAAAAGATTTTTAGGACAAAAGATCCTTATTACGATTCCTTAGAGTAGAATATCCTTAAAAGTTGATAAAAGTTTTTAGGATAGAGTATCCTAAAAATAGGGTAAAATATCTTTAGTAGTAAAATAGGTTTAAGGGAATAACCTTCTAAATTGAAATATTCAAAATTATTGCAACAAATATGATACATAAATTAATAGAGATCATACCAGAGAGTCTAGATAGACTTAAGTTACCAGAAGATCCTTGAAGGAATAGCTTTAGGATCCGGGATCCTTAGATTTTTTATCTTCACAAAGAACTTAGTAAGTCTGTTGCAAATAATTCATAAGGTTAACTGGGATCAAAACCATTAAGCTGGGGACAAGCCCAAATAATATACTGGGGACAAGCCCGTGCAACTGGGGACAAGCCCGTGTAACCTGGGGACAAGCCCATGTAACTGGTGTAAACTAGGGACAAGCCCAAATATACGGATGTTAACTAGCGACATGGCCCTTGAGAAGAGGTTAAACCCCCCTTAAACCTTAGGAAATGGTACGTCTGCCATTATTCGTAGGATCCTCCATATAGCCGGAGACAACGAAATTGTCAGCCACTAAGCGTGTACTGGTCCCGCTGCCCCGAACAATATGTCGGATAGCGTGCGCAACTGGCGATCGTGAGAAAGGTGAAAACCTTTAAACCTTGGGGGATATGACCATCGGGGGTCATATCCAATCGTGGGCAAGGCTAAGGAAAATAGTAAAGTACCTTATATGTAAAGGAGAGGTGGCCAACCTCTTAGACTTTGAACCTCGTATTGAAATCTGCATTGTTACTTAAAAACTTGGAAAAGATAAATGTTAAGAATATATTATCCTTAGAATAACAAGAATAAAAAATAGATAAGTAATCAGATAGATATTAACGATTTTAGGATCCTTGATCCTTTAAGGATAATATATCCTCTCAGGATACTAGATCCTAATTAGAAAAAATACTTCTTTAGGTGGATAGCATTCCATGCTCTTGGTAGTCTATTGCCTTCCATTGTGAGCAAATGATATGCCCCCTTTCCTGCTTCCGACTCAATCTGATAAGGTCCTTCCCATTTGGACGCTAGCTTCCCATCAGCCGGATTTGTTGTGTTTTGGAAGGCTTTCCTTAACACCAAATCTCCTTCTTGAAATCTTCTGATTCTGATATTTTTGTTGTATTCCCCAACTACCCTTTGTTGATAAGCTGTCATTCTGATCTTTGATAGGTCTCTGAGTTCTTCTATATCCAAGTCTTTAAGAAGGATTTCCTCATTGGCTTGAGGATCACGGATGCTCGTTCTCGCAGTAGGAACCACCATTTCTGTGGGAATTACTGCTTCGGATCCAAACACCAATGAAAAGGGTGTTTGACCTGTTGCATTCTTTGGATTTGTTCTATCTGCCCAAAGAACATAAGGAAGTTCTTCAGCCTATTTTCCCTTCTTGGATCCTAGCTTCTTCTTCAGATTGTTGATGATGATTTTGTTGCTAGACTCTGCTTGACCATTGGCTTGAGGATGAACCGGAGTGGAAGTAATCATTTTGATGTCCCAACTGTCACAAAAGTTAGTGGTTCTATTCCCGATAAACTGGGAACCATTGTCACAAACAATTTCAGCAGGAATACCAAATCTAGTTATAATATTTCGTTTAATAAAAGATATCACTTCCCTTTCTCGGACTTGTACAAATGCTTCTGCCTCAATCCATTTGGAGAAGTAGTCAGTCATAGCAAGCATAAAGACTTTTCCACCGGGTGCTTTTGGTAGCTTGCCTACAATATCCATACCCCATTTCATGAAAGGCCATGAGGAGGATATAGGTATAAAGGCTCCGCTGGCTGATGAAGGATGTTTGCATGTCTTTGACAAGCATCACATTTCCTTGAATACTCCACTGCATCCTTCTTCATTGTTGGCCAGAAGTATCCAGTTCTAAGTATCCTAGAAAATAGTGCTCTTCCACCTGTGTGGTTACCGCAGTCTCCTTCATGAAAATCCTTGAGTACTTCTTTGATCTCAGGATCCTCGATGCACCTCAAGTATGGACCTGCAAGAGATTTTCTATATAGTACATCATCTAATAAAATGTACTGTGATACCTTGAGTTTGAAGGATCTGGGATTCTCTGTTGTTGGAATTTCTCCTGTTTGTATGTACTTTTTGATCGGGAGGATCCAGGATCCTTGATTGCCCGAGGATAATGGACCCCAAGGCAGAATCTGCTTATCATTTGTTATTTCCCCAACTTCTTGCTCTCCTATTGCTGGCGAGAGTATGTGAATAATTGGGATCTTGGTATTTTCTGGTATTTTTAGGGATGGGGCTAAATTTGCCAAAGCGTCTGCCCCGGCATTTTCTTCTCTTGGTACCTGTACTATACTAAACACTTCGAAGGATTTTGCTAATTCCTTCGCAATTTCTAAATATTTGATCATATTTTCACCTTTTGCGGTATAAGAACCGTTAAAGTGGTTAGTAATGAGTAAAGAATCCATATAAACTTGAAGATACATGATCCTTATATTTTTGGCTAAGAGTAAACCTGCTATGAGTGCTTCGTATTCTGCTTCATTGTTGGTAGCTTGGAAGGCACATGCAATGGACTGGGGTATTATGTCCCCCTGTGGCGATTTCAGTAGTATGCCCAATCCCGTTCCTCTTACGTTGGATGCTCCATCTATGAAGAGGATCCAAGGACCCTTGATCTTTTCCAGTTGTTGGACCTCCAAGTCAGCTTCTTTATGTAGATCACTAGTGAAATCAGCCACAAAGTCCGCCAGTGCTTGAGACTTGATTGCTGTTCTCGGCTCGTACTGGATATCATATGCACTTAACTTCACTGCCCATTTGGCCATTCTTCCTGATAACTCTGGTTTTCTAAGAACATTCTTCACAGGATAATTAATTCTCAAAATAATAGGATGAGTTTCAAAATAATGTCTCAATTTAGTAGAAGCCATAATTAAAGCAAGAACTAATTTTTCAAGATGAGAGTACCTGGCTTCTGCATCTAACAGACTCTTACTTACATAATATACGGGGTGTTGTTCACCTTCATGATCCTTAACGAGAACAGCACTTACTGCATTACCTGAAACTGCTAGGTATAAATACAAGGATTCTCCATCCACAGGCTTCATTAAGGATGGTGCTGAGGATAAGTAATCCTTCAACGACTTGAGTGTTGCCTCATGTTTTTCTGTCCATTCAAACTTCTTATTCTTTCTAAGAATATCGTAGAAGTCTTTACATTTCTCGGAGGATCTTGAGATGAATAGGTTGAGAGCGGCTATTCTTCCTGTGAGCCTTTGGACATCCTTTGTGTTTGCAGGAGATTTCAAATTGAGGATGGCTTCAATCTGCTCGGGGCTTGCTTCAATTCCTCTCTTAGTCACCATATATCCCAGAAACTTTCCAGCCTTAACACCAAAGTGGCATTTTGACGGATTCAGTTTCATGTTATATTAGTCGAAGATGTTGAATGCTTCCTCGAGGTCACTAAGGTGATCCTCAGCTTTCTTTGATTTTACCACCATATCATCTATGTAGACCTCCATAGTCTTACCCAACTGATCCTTGAACATCATGTTGACTAATCTTTGGTATGTTGCCCCTGCATTTCTTAGTCCAAACGGCATAGCAGTATAACAGTATATGCCGGTAGGAGTCATGAATGATGTATCCTCTTGATCAGATGGTTCCATCTGAATTTGTTGAAATCCAGAGGAAGCATCCATAAAGGTAAGCATTTCATGTCATGTCGTTGCATCCACCATGGAATCTATATGTGGTAATGGGAAAGGATCCTTGGGGCATGCCTTGTTTAAATCAGTAAAATCAACACACACACTCCACTTTCCATTCTTTTTTGAAACAACGACCACATTAGCTAGCCATCGAGGATATTAAACCTCTCTGATCATACCGGCCTTAAGAAGTTTTTCAACTTCTTCTTGTATGATCTTGTTCCTCTCAGGAGCGAACTTCCTTCGCTTCTGATGGACGGGTTTAACAGATAAATCAAGGCCGAGTTTATGAGTGAATACCTCTTTTGAAATACCTGTCATGTCCTAGTGCTTGAAGGCAAAAGTAGATCTTCTTCGCCCTAAGAAGGATATTATATCCTCCTCAATCTTACTTGGGATACTGGATCCTAGGAACACCTTTATTTCAGGATCCTCGGGGTCCAATGATACTTCTTTAAGGTCTTTCTCCCGAGCTTCCATCACGTCCCTAGGATGTTGTTGTAGTTGCTATGCTATGGTTGGCTTGGCTGTTGGCTTCATTGACGATGAATAATAATTCTTGGCCTCCGCTTGGTCACCTACTATCTTTACAACTCCCCAAGGAGTAGGTAACTTGATGCACTGGTGGTAAGTTGAGGCTACAGCCTTCATTCCATGGAGCCACGGCCTACCTAAAATAACATTGCAACAGTTATCTATAACACAAAAATTTTTGGTATGAATTTAACCCTTCGATATAAATTGGGAGGTTGATGTCCCCCAGTGTCTTCTTGGTTTCGCCACTGAAACCAACTAGCACCGAAGTTCTAGGAATGATTTCTGAATCCGGGATGTTCATTTTCTTAAGGACATCATGTTGGATAATGTTGACCGAGCTGCCGCCGTCTACTAGGATTATGCGTACATAATGGTTAGAGATAAATAAAGTAATAATCAAACCGTCATGATGAGGATCCTGAATGTTCATTTGTCTTCCTCATCGAAGAAGATTCTCTTGTCTTTTGTTAGGGTGGTTGATACGATTGGTTGATCTCCGTTATCCATCTTTTATCTCTTTAGCGAGTCTTTTTGCTGCAGAGAAAGAAGTTCCACATATGTCAGAACCTCCTGAGATGAAATTGACCATTCGCACGTCCAGCTTGTCCTGGTGAGGATCCTGGATCCTTGAATTAAAGAAGATTCTTTGATCAGTCACTCGAGTAGTGGGGATGAGCGGTCTCTCTCATCGTCCAGTTCGACTTCTACTATGGGATCTTCTCTTATGGCACAAGAATCTTGAAATAATTCGTAGTCTCTGGAGACAAAGTTGATCACATGAGCATCTGGTGGTGGCGTTGTTGCTTTCTGTGGAAGGTCTTCAGGATCTTGGATCTTGGATTTCTTCCTTCCCAGGAGTTCTTTAAAGTGACCCTTGCTCAGGAGGTAACCAATTTCCCTCCTTAAGCCGATGCATTTGTCTGTTGCGTGGCCAAAATCTTCGTGGAAAGCACACCACTTAGACTTGTCCTTGAAGCCGACAACCTTCTCATTTTTTCTGGGCCACCTTGCTTTTTCTCCTAGATCCTTCATGGCACAGATCAAGCCATGAGTATCCACAGAGAAACAATAATCGGAGATGCAAGGATAGTCTTCATCGTCATCTCCTTCTTCAACTGCCCGCACGTTATGATTATTGGGTTTGGCGTACGGCTTTGAATTGTTGTTCCTATTCCATGATCCTTTATTCTTCTCGGGAGTTTCTTGTTTTGTTTGTCCTCCAAGACGATCCTGGATCCTTTTATCTTCTTCTAATCGGATGTATCTTAATGCCCTGTTTCTGACTTCGTCTAATGCCCTTCATGGAGTCATCACTAAATCATAATAAAATGGGGAGCTCTTCTGAATTCCCATTTTGAATGCTTCAACAGCAGTAGTCATGTCAAGATTTGGGATTTCTAGAGCTTCCTTGCCAAATTTGGTGACGAAGTCCCTAAGGGATTCATCACTAGGTTGGACAACACGATATAAATCACTGGTTAACCTCTCAAATTTCCGACTACAGGAAAATTGGGTGTTAAACAAGTTAACTAAGTGAGAGAAAGAAGTAATTGAAAAGAGGGGGAAGACTTAGCAGCCATTTTAGAGCGGCTCCCGTTAGTGTGGATCCAAATCCCTTGCATAGGCAAGCTTCTTTGAGTCTCTCCGGAATAGGATTAATCTCCATCATTTCCCTATACTGTGCAACATGTTCTTCAGGATCAGTGGTCCCGTCGTAAGTCTTCATATTCGGAATCTGGAACCACTTCGGGATTTTGGCATTACAGATAGGCGGAGCGAATCTGGATACTCTGTGGCTTCCCTCATGTATCTCGGGAATTGGTCTTATGACCCTGGGAACACTAGATATCATATCTTTGAGCTTCTGCAGCTCCTTGGCCATAGCTTGGTTGATACCTGCATCCTGCATGGAACCACGGTTAGCATCTAAGGATAAAGGATCGTACATGTTACCTCTTTGATGAGAGAAGGTTGGCATCTCGGATGAGTAGATGGGATAGGAGGAATCTGCAATAAGAGTTGGTCCTCCAGAGGCTATAGTCTGCATGGGGATTATATCTCCTTCATGGACTTCGGAGGATCGTTGATGTTGGACGCCTGAGGATCCTTGATTCGGAAAGAAGGATCCTTGATTCGGGATGAAGGATCCTTGAGGTTGGGTACCATAGGATCGTTGTGGAAGGATGACTGATCCATGCCGATAATATGAGGATCCTTGATTCTGCTGACCCATGGATACCTGTTGAATGATAGATGATCATGGTTGAAATAGCGAGGATCCTTGAGTCTGTTGACCCATGGACCCCTGTTGAAGGATAGATGATCCTGGCCGAAATAGCGAGGATCCTTGAGTCTGTTGACCCATGGACCTCTGTTGAATGATAGATGATCCTGGCTGAAATAGCGAGGATCCTTGAGTCTGTTGACCCATGGACCCTTGTTGAAGGATAGAAGATCCTTGAGAGAACTGAGCCATGGATTCTAGACTGGTGAAATCCAGCATCCTTGGCATCAGGGGGGTGAGATCCTCTGTTGGCCTCTTGTTCTTCTTGAGATCCTCTATCTCACGGAGGATCCTCTGATTAGTCTTGTTCTGCTGCTCAATGTATGCTTTAACCTGCGAAAACATAGATGAAACATCACTTTAGTATTAACCACCGGGGCAGCAGCAGCGGTCTTTGAGCTCTGGAAAACTAATAGTTGCGTCTTGCTCCCAGCAGCAGCAGGCTGTTATGTTCCCGTGATTGGTGGAGGAATCGGTGGCAAAGTCCTCGATGAGAGAGGAGCCGTGGCCAGCATGGTTGATAAAGCAGAGGTCGATCGAGAGGCCATTGATATTGATATGGGTATGAAAAAGTTGAGAATGACAAGAACAATATGGATTATAGCACCAATTGCCCCACGGTTGGCGCCAAATTGTTTTGAATAAAAATCTGTTAAGGATCAAGTATCCAAATCTGTTAAGTGAGGTAAGGTGCTAATTTGATAATGACAAGTGAGTAATCGTAATATTGGTGAACACAAAGGTTTGATCACGAGAGAAAAAGCCCTTAATCAAGATAGTCTTACTTCGGTCAAAACTTATCAAGACAATCTTTGGTAAAATAGCTTCGGTCAAGGATTAATGAGATAATCTTTGGTCGAATTACTTTAGTCAATGATCAACAAGGTAACCTTTTTTCGAGGAGTATGTGATTATCGTGATCTCCGGCACAAAAAACCCCCGGACGGTGAAAACTATCACCGTCGATTATATTAATAAACAAAAGGTGGTTACAAATGTGGTGGAGTGTATGATCGAGATTACAAAGTATGCTAGTGTAGAGAGAATGCTTGTTTCAGTTCTAGTGTGTGCGATATTACATGTGTTTTTTCTACTCGATCATAGCTCGTTTAAATAAGATAATAACATTAACAATATATCCTAATTATCCGGAAGTCCTCCACTTAGCCGCTCCACGACCTTTGACCACGTGCCAATAGTCATCCAGCAGCGATATAAGCGGTAGACCAAGTCTAAATACCGTTGTTGTTATTAAACATCAATCTTCTAGAGAATTCATCCATAATCAGTTATGTTGAAGTAGGATCCTGGATCCATGCTCCAGCTAGAGGTTGCTATATGAAGATAGTTGATAAATACGTCTTAAAGTTGCCACACCTGTCTAACACATCACCATACTAAACGCAATCATTAGTAAACAAGTAATACCGAGGATTGTCGATCCCTTATATCCTGATACATGTTTCAAGGATAACCTATCCATAAGACAGTTAAGGATAAAGGATCCTCAGTATAAAATTCATGGCCTAACAATAGGATATAAAAAAATGTTATTTTAATAAAAATAGAGAGAGAAAAGTAGTGATTATTAATGTAATTTTTATTTTGAAGATGAAGAATTGATTGTGATGCTCTAACTTAACAATATATCATTTAGCTAAGAGCATTTTCATTCTATTCCTCAAAAATATGTGAGAGAAGTTTTGTAAATTATAAGGTGAGGTTTTGAATGTTGTGAGTGTAAATTATAGAGTGGAGAGAGAAATGTAGTGATTTTTTTAAAATTTGGGGAAACAAAGTTTGCCCATATTTGTTATTTAATATTTGTTGAATTGGTTGTGAGTAGATAAGAGAAAAAAATGTAATAATAAAAGTATAAAGAAATATTATTTAATTGAACATGAGGGGGAAATGTAATGTTTTTTAATATAATTATAAAGTTGGAGATAGAGAATAGGTTAAGAATGCTCATACCCTTGAATGATTACAGAGAAAAGATAACACGCTTTCTTAACAAAAAATATATACATATTTGAAAATGTCAATATATAAATCATAGTAATCAAAAGCACTCGTTTTTTGCGCCTAGGCGCTAATTTCAATCGAAGCGTAATTCCAGCGACTTGCCATACTTAAGGTACAGTTATAGGAGTTTAATTAGGTTTTGATATATATATATATATATATATATATATATATATATATATGTATAAGAGTTCAAATAAAAAATAATAATTTTGTAAGAAGAATGAGAACCAATACATAGTTGATATGTGGTATTTCTTAAATTTACATGCAAGGGTAGTAATGTAATTTTCTTTTTCTTTATTTTATATTTAAAATAATTATTTAATAGTTAGTGGTTCCAATATTTATGCAAATGAAACAATACATATCGTGGGTTTTTTTAATTTAAAATAAAATTATTGTGTTACTTAGAGTTTTGTGATGAAAACTCTGGTGGTTTCTTTTTATATAGAGTAGCGGGTAGTTATGTTTTCAATTGAAACACTTTGGACGGTTTTAATTTCATGAATCTTAATTTCATGTGACGGCAGTTTAATGTGTTTTCAAACACTTTGGATGGTTTTACCCCTGAAAGACTTAATTTTACTAATCAAAATAAAACACTATTCACTTTTTAAGAAACACTAAATCTCAACCATTTATTCTAAGATCTAATGGTTTATATTTATTCTCACACTTCTCATAAAACTATTGTTTTTTACAATAACCCAACCATATATATATATATATATATATATAGGGTTAGTATTATTTAAGAACTCTAAAAAAATTAAGAACTCTACACAACCAAACATTTTTTAATTTTTTTTATATAAAAAACGTTAGTTTTCATGGGTTCTTTAAAGTTCTTAAATAATTTAACAGTTCTGTAATGATACTCATCCTCTATATATATATATATATATATATATATATCTTTTGATTTATCACTCAACCAATTTAAACCTACATAGTGTTTGATAATTAACACTGCATTTTACAAAGCAAGAAGTTAATGGAGGCTACACTAAAAGTAGGGCTGCCACTTTTACCTGAAACCCAACCCGAGAAAATTCGTACACGACCCAAAAAAACCGAACCCAAGAAAAGACTAACCCGAACCGAAGTAATTTAGGTTAGTGTTTGGGTCTAAATTATGATTTTTGGGTCTGAATAATAGGATAACCCTTAACCGCAAAGGTTATCAGAATTCATCCCATAGCGACTGCTCTCATTCCATTTACTATGGATTGACTCTTATTGTTTCTCTATATTTTCAGTTTATCACTAAAAATAACCATAATGGAACATAAAAGTCATGTTAGATTGAAGACGCTTATGTTGGTTATTTTTTATTATGCTGGTAATAATTCTTAGTTTGGGATGTTGATTAGTTAGTTTTTATCTAAAAAAAAGATCCAGTTACAACACAGGGGCAGGTAAGCAGGCAACAAGCTGCGCCGTCACCCCCTTTTGAATGGCAAAACCGATCCCACTGAAAGCAAAGTAATCGTTCTTCGGCGTCGTTGAGTTACTGTGCACGACCCGCGGAACTCTTTTTAAATACGTAGCAGCATCGGGTGCGAGAGACCCAAATGTATCAAAAGCAAAAGGGATGAAGGCATGTTGATTCTCAACACATGTCTTCGCGTGCTTAATAACTTTTCCTGCTTCTACCTTTATCACCGCCTGCCTAGCAACAAACTCGGTGTCCCTAAGCCCGACAAGAGGGGACACCCCAGTAAGGTCCACACACGCATGCTCCCCCTCCCCCCCCCCCCCCCCCCCCCCCCGCCCATCCAAACACAAGAATGTCCGTTGGTCGGAGAGTAGACCTTCCTTCACGCAGATCCGACAAGAAATTCACTGGAGCATTTTTTTTTTGCCGAGATTCCCGCCCGTTTTAACACATCACAAAGGACATCTCTGACCAAATCATGCCTATACTTAAACCCCGGGAGTTCTTTGCAGTGAACCGCGTGTTCACCAAAATTATCTAAACAAACTTTACGGCAGACCGGGCATGGCTCATCAACTGGGAACATGGGGATCATTAAACGATATTTAAGAATGGCTCGGTACTCCGCTGCTGACATGTGCTGGCCTAACCCTTCAATGGGGGTGACAGTCAAAAAGTCTTGAGCATGAGGAGTCTAAAGACATTCTAATACCGCACTCTAACGAGAGGACTGACCAAACTTTTCTCCCAAACTTTGGACGGTTTTACTATAAAGGGCACTCGCCAAAGCATTTTAGGCTTTAGGGGGGGTCCTTATTAGCAAACCCACCAAGATCAAGATCAGGTATAGAGTTGTGCAAACAATCCATCGCACACCCAGAATCAAGGTCATGCTTGAATTTTGTTAAATTTTACTATCCTTTTGAGTTTTATCGGTTTAAGTTGGTTATTATTTGGTTATTTACTTTATGAAGAAGAAGAATATGATACTTCAATTTTAGCATTATAGGTTTTATTTTTTTTAGTTTTGTTTTTGTTTTCTATGATACTTGAAACCTGATTAACTTAACCCAAAAAAAAAAACCTGAATCCTTATTACCCAAACCCGAAAAACCCGTGAGATATTTGGGTTGGGTTTTTGGTCAAAGTTAAAACTTTGAAACCCGAATAACCTTACCTGAAAACCCCGTTATAATAAAAAGATCTTAGCATTCTTCGTCAGGAGTTCGTTTCTACTAGTTCTTATAGTTATGCTTCAAGGCCTCGATATAATAGACTAGTATAACGAACTCTTGTGTATCCTATTATGGTTTTCTCAACACAACATGAAGATGGAAGAATCCAGGGCTGGCCAGAGCATGTGCGGGCTAGGCCACTGCACAGGGATACGACCTTTATGATATATACATAAATTAAATGCAAATGCAAGTTAACTAAAAGGTTCGTGTGGCTCAGATGGCTCTCCGTTTTTGGTTTGCAGGTGGAAAGACCTGGGTTCAATGTTTAGCTGGTCACACTTCCAGATATTCGCCACCAAAATTTCTTCTTTTTTTATTACTTTGTGGCACATATTAGACCATCAGTAGTGCGCATCATCTCCACCATGGAGCCCCCATAGAGTCGGGAACAACCCGTGGGGGGCTATGGAGGGGACGCTTCCTACATCGCGTTGGTGAGAGAAAAATGGGTGGAAGGTGATTAGTGGGTTTTTTTTTGTTTCTTTTAATAAAGTATAATAATAAATAATACTCAATCCGTCCCATTAAAAGTGTTCATATTTTCTTTTTTATTTGTCTCATTACAAATGTTCACTTTCAAAATTTATAAGTTAATTTCCAAGTTTACCCTTAAACACACACAACTAGCATTAATAAACAATATTGATGGACCCAATTTACAAGGGTATTATTGTCATTCGGTAAGAAAAAAAAACAATCATTCAATCCACCTTAAACTTTGTGTCTTTCAAACCATGACATTTTTAATTAGACGGAGGAAGTAATAAGGTAATGATTTGAAAATGATCTATCCATTACACTCATTTACAGTGACGTGGCGCCACATGGCGTATAACGTCTCCATAGGAACTCCATGCACTATGCATGTTCTTAGTATACATGTATATTTATGTTAATTTGGTTGTTTATACTAAGATCTTTTATCATATAACTTTATTATATAGTTCTTGTTTCAAAAAACCTGTAACTAAACTTAAAACTCAACTGCAAAGTTATATAATAAAACGCCATAAAACGTATATTTATTTTAGCTCAAATAGAATAGTTAAGGGTCATTTTTCGTTTTTTATATATAAAGCTCAAATAGTAAGTTAAAACACACCAAAAAAGCTCCCAACAAGAAGACTAAACCAACTTGTAAGAAGAGTGACAAACTTACTCACTTTAGGAAGGAGTGTCGATTTCACTAGAACAAACACTATGCTATCAATTTCGGTGCTATAAGGGTTATCGAACCTCTAGCAAAATATCGATTGAAATATCAATTGCGATGAAATCGGTGATATTTACCGATATTTTACCACCACTATATCGGACTGATCACCGAGTTTATTGGTTGAAAGTCTTTTGCCCAAATACGACCAGTTTTACTACCCCAACTCCATATCCGCAATTTTTTTCTGCCCAAAACCCATGTCCATTAAATTTAACCCTAAACCCTATCAACTATGATGAATGAACGAGTAAACGACCTCATCCAGTCGATCACTCCACATCGCCGATCCTCCAGCTTACCATCCAGTCAGTCAGTTTCTTCTTCAATTCATCTCATCTAGTCATTTAGTTTGTTGATTGATAGTTTTGGTTTTGACTTTTAATTTTGCTATTAATATTAGATAAGTTTTAGTGTTTTATATTTTATTATGCACATATACACAAATTTCACATGATATTAAAGTTACCGCTATCCCACCGTGATAACTGATATATCAAATATCGATCATCGACCACTATACGTTATTTCTTTCCGCATTAACTTCATTGAACAAACATGAGGTTGGTAAAAGCAGGTCCATGGACCAAAACATGCAACAAGGATGACGGTATTCCTGCTCACGAGAAGCATCGGCTAAGAACAAATATCAGTCCATGAACCCAACAAATTACACAGGTTTCATATGCTAAGTAATCATTATCCAATACAATACATAATACATACAATTTCCTATATAATCTAATGCATGTATAACATAAATATTAAATATAATTGTATTTACCACA
The DNA here is from genome assembly GCF_021521415.1 of Bidens hawaiensis. Classification (NCBI taxonomy): domain Eukaryota; kingdom Viridiplantae; phylum Streptophyta; class Magnoliopsida; order Asterales; family Asteraceae; genus Bidens; species Bidens hawaiensis. The sequence goes on along the minus strand of NW_027502513.1, from coordinate 18,361 downwards.
CATGTGACAAAATCATAAGCAGTTATTATTGCATCAAATGCCACTATTATTATTAACCTAAATTACTAAAACAAGAAAAAAAACATGAACTTTTACCGGTTTCGATCAATTCTGAGCAGACGCAGCCGGGTTGCTATTCGAAAACGAAGGTAAACCCGCGGGCCCACCGTTTAAACTCGGCTGTTCTTCACTAGCATGTTGAACAAACTCCTCCGGTGACATGTGGGACCCATGACAAGCACAAACGATACGGATCTGGGCCCCGCTGTATCTATATGTAACACCCGATATTGTTTTCCCGTTTGGGCCCGGGCCCGTCGTGGAAACCCACGGTAGATTTGGGGACGACCCGCTTCCTCCGAATTTCAAGTCGGCAGCTATTCCGGGCCTTATAGCAGGGTGTTCAAACGGTAACGGTTCGGGCTTTGACTGGCCAATTACGTTTATACCCTTGGTGTTGAGTTCGGTATGCATAGATGGCCCGTCTTCTTTGGTCTTTTTACCGTCTTCTTTTGCCCTCTCGAATGGCTTTGGTGTGTTTATAGGTCCCGCGCCTAAAATAATATTGTTAGAATAAAACTTTATCTTTTTGACCAAAATACCCTTAATTCAGTCTCTCGTGATCATAATGCAATCCAAAAACTCTGTTCATTTAACTTAACCGAACAAACGATCGAAGCATCAAACATGAACAGAGTTTTCTTGTTCGTGCCCGTTCATTGAGAAAATGAACGTGTTTGTTTACATTTATGTTCGTTTGTTAACAGTATAAATGAACACAGATGAACGAACATAATTGAACAAGATTAAAGGTAAATGTGAATATCACTTTATTGTGCCTGGAAAAAAAAATAAAAGTAGACTAAATTGTAATTGATGATATTCTAATTTCATAAAAATATACTAAATTATAAAAGACCTAAGCTTTTTTAATATATAAACGAACGAACATAAATGAACGTATGTTCACAAACAAACATGAACCAACGAGACATGTGTTAGTGTTCATTGATCTAACTTTCGTGTTAGTAACTTCGTATAGACGAACTTCTCGTCAAACGTTCACTAAACGTTCAGGCCTATCAAAAACTGACTAACCAAGTTTAATTAGCTGCGAAAGGAAAGGGTTTAATATGAAACACATAAAAAGCTAAGATTTTTGGATGGTCATGTTGACTTATTGGCCATCGGGTCAATAATGGTCAATAGTTTTTAAAAGTAAAAAATAATAACCTTGATTAATCTTCAAACCATCATTTTGCTTGTTTGCGTTCGGTGGGGCCCGTCCAAAATAAGAAGGATAATGCTGCAATGGGAAATTTGCAGGAATCACGGGCTGTTGACTTCCCGAAACAGTGTTTGATTCTTTGACCGCAAACGAATAAGGCAAATTCATAACGTTTCCTGATAAAATCGTAAACGCCCTTTGACTTTTCAAGTCAGCACTGGTTGACTCCTTCGATCCTTTCGACACATCATTTGCTTCAGAATCCGCCACGTCCTCGTTTTCAGAGGCTGACCCGTCATCCGAGACGTGTGGGGCCCGAGGTTTAATATGCAAGGTGGCAAGATACGCATCTCGTTCGTGACGTTTTTGATTATTAATGTCATCAAACATGTTCTTACGTTTGGTACCGCCTTCGACATTAGTGGGGCCCTTTGAAAGATCATAAAAGATACTTTCATCCGGTTTTGACTGATTAATCCTCTGAGCGATGACAGCCGGCTCGTCTTTGTGATTGGAACCATCTAGAAAGTTCTTGAAGTCGTCTATTAACTTGCTGCCCCGGTCAGCTTCATCCGTCCTTGCCTCGGATGTTGCGACGGTTTTGCCCTTTGAGGCGGCTGATGGCCTGCCACATGGCAGGGATAAGGTGAGATCAAGCCTGTTACCGTCCTCCATTCGTTGTTATAAATAAATATATGCCAACAAATATTTATATATAATTTGATGTAATTCTTGTCAGTTAAACTTCAAAAGTCGTTAAAGCATCAGCATCGTCTTCTTTCTGTTCACCTAAATAAAAAACTTGATAAGTTCATCCCGAAAACACAAATTTCACTAAAGAATAACAAAAAATTAGAATAATCAGCTAAAAATAACTAAACACTCAAAAGTGCTTATATGCCTTTAATGAGCATGTAAAAAAGATAACTTGTCAAATCATGGATTTGCAGGCTTAAATTATTATAACACTTAAAGAAAATAAAATTCTTTTACTTTCTTTATGCAAATTCTTCTTTAGATTTAATAATTAATTTCTTTGTTGTGTACATTTTCTAGTGGATTGTACATTCATATAGATATTTCATCTCTTTTTGACATTAGTAGCTAAACTTAAAACAAGTTTTTAGTAACTTTGTGTTGAAAAAACTTTATACATGAAAATTTTAGTTTTATCATATCTTTAAAATGCTCCGTAATGAATAAAACTAAAGATCTATACATAAACTACTAACATCATTTTATTTTCTTTAGTCTATATCTATGCAGTTGATAATTGATATCTATATCGGTGATATATCAGTTATCGGCCCCTTGGTAAAAATATCTATCAGAATGTACCAATAATATCGGCGATATCGACCGATATTGGACAGTTATATCACCGATATTCCTGTTTTAAGTCTTAATTATCAATTTTTTATTTTCAATTGTTAGTGTTTTGCAAGTTGCAAAAATGTTAATTTGTTAATGGTAGGAGAGTATACTGAATAATTAATGTTAAATAGCTATATATATGAATTTTATATGATATTAAAATTACCGATATCTCACCGCAATAACCAATATCTAAAAGATCTGTCCTTGACCGAAATCCGATATTTTTCCGCATTAACATCTTAGGTCTAGATTAAACTCCAGCAGACTATCTAACTGCAGTTACTAATTCCAAATAACTCGATGAATTGATGATAATACATACAAAGTAGCCTTCTTTACATTTTTTTCAACAGATTGACTGAAATTATATATTATTTTTAAACTTTTGTTGACCAAGTAATTTGATTTACTATGTAATGCAAGATCTATATCATAAAAGTTCAAGAACCTTTTAATAAAAACTATACCAAAAATGACTAAATAGTAACTTATTCATCCAAATTTCAGCACTTAAGTCCTTAACTAGCACATCTATTAACTGTTCTAACTTCTAAGCTACTGCAATCAATATCATCTTTTTCCTTCTTTGAATCTTAATTTTAAATTTAACTCCAGCAAATTATCTAGCCGCACTTACTAAATCCAAACAACTCAATCTAAAGCACTTACTAATTACAAACTTTCTTGGCGAAAGCATCATTAATTTACTATTTCAGTCAACTGAAACCCTAAAACGACTACAATCACAGATTAACACCTACAAATTACAAACAGAAATCCGTAAATCAAACGAAACACACTAATATCAAACAGATAAACTCATACAATACACAATCTAGATCGGTAAAATTGCAACAAATTGAGCAATGATTCAAAACCCAAAACACTAAAAACACCAACTTTATCCTACGACTCACAAAACCCATCAAATTCTCGCAATTTTATCAGTGAAATTGCATCAAATTAAGCAATAATTTAAAACCCAAAACACTAAAAACATCAACTTCACCCAACAACTCACAAAACCCAGCAAAGCCCATCAAATATAAACACAAACCCATCAATTTCTCACAATTTTATCAGTGAAATTGCATCAAACTGAGCAATAATTTAAAACCCCAATTCAACTAAAAACACAACTTTATCCTACTACTCACAAAACCCAGCAACACCCATCAATCATAAACAAAAACCCATCAAATATAAACAAAAACCCAGCAAAACCCATCAAATACACACAAAAACCCATCAATTTCTCGCGATTTTCTCGGAGAAATCGCGAGAAATTGGAAAAAGATTTGTGGGTTTTGATGGGGTAAGATTATAATATAAGATAAAGGGTTATGAGAGTAGTTTAATTGGAGATTAAAGACTGAATTTTACCAGAATTTGTTGTAGAGATCAAACCCTAGATGAAGAGTTAGGTATGCCAATTGGTAAAGTAAAGGTGGAATTTATTAATAATTTTGTGAATCTGAATTTATTTAGGGGGTGGGGTTTATTAAGCACGTGGGTGTTATGGTATGCTTTTTTATTCTTTTTATTTTATCAAGAGAGATGGTTTATTGTTTGATTATTCAATATTCATTTATTATATTTGTATTTGATTTGATGATGGCTTTATTCATTATTGTGTAAGCAAGCATAGGTAATCAAGTGGTGTTAAGCACTAACATTTTTTATTGTTAATATTGGTAGGTTTGGATTGCAACGGGTTTTCGAGTGGCACAATGTTTTGTACGAGATAGGTGTTGGGTTGAAATGGGTTTACGGGATTTCACACATAGTGGGTTGGGTTTTGGTTTCTGTTGTTTCTTTTTGGTCGATTGCGGACTCGTTTTCGGTTTTTTTGTTTCGTTTTTGTTCATTTTTCCAGTTTCGTTACTGTTCGTTTCAAACTTTGAGTTTCGTTTTAATAGATTTTTTCGTTTTCGATTAGTTCACTTCGGTTTTGGCCTTTTGTTTCATTTTCGTGGATTTTTTTGGCTTCGATTCGACTTCTCGAGGTTTTTTTAAGAACGAGGTCAACAGAAGAAACATTTTAGTTTTTTTTTTTTACTTTTTTGTTTTGATTTATATTTTGGGTTATAATTTTTTTAAATTTTTTATAGGGGTTTTTTTATCTCAACACATTCGAACTCGTTCTGACCCAAACTCATTTAAACCCACACTCGTTCTGGACCATAACCAAAACAACATTTTTTTAATTGACTTGTTCCGACCCTAACCTGTTTCGACCTATAACTTGTTCGACCCAACCTGACACATTTACCACCCCTAAATTTTAGCGGATATTTGTATCCGTTACAAACCTCTAACTCACCGGATCATTCATCCACCGTTAAGAAGAAACTCACCACATTGAAAATAAATGTGGAATTTAAATCCAAAACTTTATTGTTTTATAAATTGAAATCTTTAGGTGTGATATCATAACCATTTTTGTTGAAGAGCAATTGCCGTTGAGTGTTGATCTCCTTACTATTAAATTCTAATGGATTTTTTTCTTTTACTTTTTTATTTATTCATTTCCATCTTTCTCTCTAATATATAAAGTTATTGCTATAATAATGATTAATGAATCTTTCTCTGTATATAAGATTCATGATTCACATCCCGAAATTTTAAAAAATATTGAAAACTACGCATTAAGATTTTCTGTAAATGATATTGAGAAGATTAAAATGATTGATTGTAACACCCTTGACAAATTCCATATCAAACGTGAATAAAATAGATTTTTATTCATAATAAACGTCATGCCTCTTGAATTATCAATGTGTCTTGGTCTTTGGATTAGTTGGCTATTGAGCAAATGAAAACTACACATTGAGGTTGAAGTAGTGTCAGGATGGGTAACCTTCTAGAAAGTCTCCATTAGGGCAACTATAAAATGTAATGGTTAACTTGATTGTTTCATTCATGTACATCCTCTATAAATACAAAAACAATGACAACTATTAAGGAGATAATTGCTCCTCTAAACATGGATACTACTGACTCAATAATTACATATAAAGAACTTGATGCTGACGAGGATATTGCTCCAAGAATTATGTTGTTTCCTTATACCCCCGTCAATGTAAGTTGGAGGAGGTCCAAGACGAAGCATTGTTCGAAATCTTTCAAATAACGGTTTTGGTAAACTCTTGGTGAATATATCGGCTACTTGTTTGTCTGTCGAGATGAATTTAGTGTGAAGCTTTCCAGCGGTTACCAATTCACGGACAAAATGATAGTCGATGTCAATGTGCTTTGCTCGTTTGTGTGAGATTGGATTTTGACTTAAGAACAAAGCACTCTTGTTGTCACATAAGAGTGTCGGGCGACCAGGTGGTAGAGCATGCAGTTCCCGAAGAAGATTAGTTAACTAAATAATTTCAGCTGCCGTATTTGCCATTGCTCTATATTCAGACTCACAGCTAGATCTTGATACTGTTGGTTGCTTTTTGGCGCTCCAAGAGAAAGTTTCCTCCTAAGTAGATGCAATAGCCGTATGTGGATCTTCTTGTGTCGATGCATCAAGCCCAATCTGCATCTAAAAAAGCTAATAAGGTAGTGTTAGGTGGACGATCAAAAGTCAAACCATATGCTAAAGTGCCCTTAACATATCGAAGAATCCTTTTGACTAGCTAGAAATGAGTGGTTGTGGGAGTTTGAAGGAATTGACTAGCTTGATTTACGGCATAAGAGAGATCAGGATGGGTGATTGTGAGATATTGAAGAGCACCTACAAGGGAGCGATAAAGAGTGGGACATGAAACGGTTGTCCTTCGGAGGTGAAAATATCTTTGGATGTTACAGGAGTGGCAACGGGTTTGGAGTCAAGTAAACCCGCTCGGGTGAGAATGTCATGGGCATATTTGGATTGATTTAGGAAAAGACCCGATTTTGTGTGATGAATTTCGAGACCAAGAAAAAAAATTAGAGAGCCAAGGTCCTTTATTTTAAATTCTTTGTTTAGGCAAGATGTGAAGTTGTTGATGGAATTTTCATTATTCCCCGGTGATAATGATGTCGTCAACATAAACAAGAAGATAAATTAAGATACCTTGGCGATTGTAAATGAACAAAGATGTATCGGTTCGGCTGTTTTGAAAGCCACGATTAAGAAGGAAGGAGCTTAATCGTTGAAACCAAGCCGAGGTGCTTGTTTATAAACCATACAGAGCATGGTTTAGTTTACAACACATGGTTGGGGTCGGTGAGAGTCTTCAAAACCCGGAGGTTGTTCCATGAAAATGGTTTTGGTGAGGTAACCATTTAGGAATGCATTATTGACGTCTAATTGACGAAGAGTCCAATTGCTGATGGCGGCGAGACTAAGAACCACCCTTATGGTGGAGATTTGACAACGGGACTAAAGGTGTGAGAGAAATCGAGCCCCGGTATTTGCGTGAACCTTGAGCTGCAAGGCGTGCTTTGTAGCAATCAATAGATCCGTTGGATTTATATTTGATTCTATAAATCCATTTGGAGCCAATAATGTTGGTGCTAGTGGGGCGAGGAACAAGAGTCCACGTTTGATTTGCATGAAGGGCTTTGAGCTCGTCATGCATCGCTTGAATCCATTAAGAATTTTTTAGAGCGGTTTTGATGCCTTTTGGGACATGAGAAGAAAATAGAGAGTGATGTAGAGGATGAGTGGTGAGTTGAGCAAGGTGAGGAATATGTTTTGGTTTGAAAATCCCATCCTTTGCTCGAGTGGTCATGGGATGGGAGTTGATGGTAGAGGGTGTGGTTGTTGAGTGTTGAGGTGGTTGTTGATGGGTTTGGTTTGTAAGAGGTGGAATGAGGGAGTCTGTTGTAGAAGATGGGGTTGGGACGGGTGATGGAGTGGGAGGCAAGTGGGCCGCAGATGGGTTAGTGATATGTGGGCTTGAAGGAGTGGAGGTGGATGGACTGGAAGCGGGTGAAGTGGGTGGGCTTTGGATTGGGCTGCTAAGATTAATGGGTAATGGTTGGGGTGTAGGATTGAGAGGAACATAACATCACATAAAGGAAGGCACGAAGTAGGATGGTTGGATGATGTTGTGGTAGTTGGTGAGGGGATTTTATTAGTGGTAGGGGTGGGTATTTGTTCCTCAAAATTTGTGATAGGTAAATCGGTGGTATTATTGGATGTGGATTTTTTTGTGAAAAGGTAGAATGTCTTCATCAAATTTTGCATGGCGAGTTGTGTAGACACGACCCGATGATGGTTCAAGACATCGAAAACCTTTATACTTGGGACTATAACCAATGAATATGCAAGGGACACTTCTTGGTTGAAGTTTATTTTTTGTATAGTCCCTAACGTAGGGAAAAACTCGACAACCAAAAATACGTATGTTTGAGTAAGTGGGTGGTTGATTGAACAAAACTTCAAACGGGGATTGGTCGTCTAGAAGTTTTGTGGGTAGGCGATTGATAATGTAGGTAGCGGAAGTGAAAGCATCAAACCAAATAGTGGGTGGGGCATTGGCATTGAACATCATGGCAAGACCAGTTTCGGTGATGTGTCGGTGCTTCCGTTCGGCTCCTACCATTTTGTTCGGGTGTGTGAGGGCATGACAATCTATGATTTATGCCTTGTTGTTGAAAACAGGTTTGAACTTGATGATTGGTGAATTCGGTGCCACCATCACTTTGAAAAACTTTAACATTTGTTGAAAATTGGTTTTGAACAAAAGTTAAGAAGGTGGTGAGTATAAAGAATTCGGATTTTGCTTTTAAAGGATAGAACCAAGTTAAACGGGAATAGTCATCAATAAAGATAACATAGTACCGATAACCATCCTTGGAAGGCACGGGGTGCGGGTCCCCAAAGGTCACAATAATCATTAGAAAACAAAACATCAACCGGAGCATCATTTGTTAATCTACTAATTGAGAGTAGATTTTTTGTTAAATTTGGAACTACTAAGACATTTTGTAACGTTATGGATTTATTTAATTGGGTGTTCCCAATATGAGTAACGGGTGATGATTTTCCGTTCCCAAAGGTAACATGAAGGCTACCATTGTGAGATTTTGAAATTTTTAAACCATGAGTGGAGGGTAACATGTGTGTTGTAGCACCTGAATCAGCAGTCCAATCCGGAGAGTTGGATGCTATGTTGCATTGGGCATGAAAGGCTTTGGCAAAATTAGCATCAATAGGAACCGATTTTTGGGCAAAGGAGGCGAGACGAAGACAAGCACTCGCGTAATGACCGGTTTCGCGACAAAGTTGGCAGTGAGGAGGACGTTTGTTGTAGGAAGAGGTACGGCCTCGTGAGGAAGTGGCGCGGCCTCGTCCACGAGAGGAAGCGGATCAGTTGTGAGAAGGTTTGTTCGGGTGGGCATAGAAGGCGGCTTGAGGGGTTTGAGAACCATGTAATTGTTGGATAACATTTCTTGATTCTCGGCGTTAGCCAAGAGATCACGAAATGAAGGGAGATAGTTTGTGGAGGTTAATTTGATGTTAATAAGGTGGCTAAGAGAATGGAGAGGAAGGGATTGAGGTTCGGTAGCCATGAGAGGAAGCTAGGAAGAAAGGATCTTTTTATGTTTTTAGGCTGATACCATATAAAATGTAATGGTTCAACTTGATTGTTTCATTACTGTATATCCTCTATAAATACAAAAACAATGACAACAATTAAGGAGATAATTGCTCCTCTAAACATGGATACTATTGACTCAATAATTACATATAAAGAACTTGATGCTACGAGGATATTGCTCCAAGAATTATGTTGTTTCCTTATAGCAACCAAAAACAAATACGTGAGTACATAAATGATAGGAGATAAAACGAACAATATTTGGTGGTACGAGGGGTCATATTTTACAGTTTCGTTTTGTAGCTCAAGTACGAAAGAAAAGATCAAGGGAAAAAAAGAACATATAAATAAAGATGTTCTTTCTATAATGTTTGGTCTTGCTAGTGGAATATCAAAGTCTAAATTCACACACTCCTGCTCAAGTTCTACTTTAATCAAATGATTAATATTAAATTATAGTTCTAAAATTCATTATTGGAACAATAATATTAAATACGTTATCGATTTCACTTACCTACTCCTTCAAAAATGTGATACATCATAGTTCTAAAATTCATTATTGGAACAATAATGAGTATGTAAACATTCACCCCTTAGATAATACTTCGATTCTTCTTTATCATGTGGTTCGTTAATAATTAACTTCGTCTTGGACCTTGTACAAGATACGAAATTCTCATCATAAATATATTTGGTGCATACGATATTGAAGTCACATCAAAATTAAACTGTTAATAGATCTATTTTTAGAATTGATGTTCGTATCAGTGGTGAAGGTTGAACAAGAACGCCGGGGGTGGGGGGCTCAACTTTTTGGTCGGAAACAACTAAATTTACACTACTGCGAGAAAAATAGCCCCCCCCCCCCCCCACCACCACAACACCCTCATTATGCTTCACCCCTCGTTAGTATATTATTAGTCGTCGACACCAAAAAAAGAAATAAAAAACTTGAATAATTATTTATCCTGTATAACTTAGAAATATATATATATCAAATGGGAATATTCTAAAACGTACGCAATCACGTCTTGGACTGCCTGCTTTAACAACGCATTCACTCGCGTTAAACAATCTTGATCATTGCTCGTGTTATCTGATATATTATTTTCAACCCTAACGGCAGGTGTGATCTTACCATCATCATTGTTGTCGGGTGTTGAAATTAGAATTTCATTATTTTCAGACTCCCTGTCGGGAGGTGTTGAAACCATTATTTCATTTGATTCGGACTCGGTGGCAGGATTCTTGGCTTCTTGGGGCTTGTTTTAACAAGTATGTGTTCTTGCTCAATGAAATCAGCACACAAGAGAGAAGATCCTTAAACGACATTTATATAAGTTGTTAATCATATATCATACTAAAGTTGGGATGTGACGTTTATGACAAAACCAAGCGTATAACAATTTCAGTTAAAAAGATGGGATGTGGGCTTAACAATGGAACTATTAGCCAAGTGCCTAGCGTTGGTTTCATGCTCTGGTTAAGTCTTCGGAATCATCAGCAAATGATTCTTGAAGGTTGTTTGCTCTGGTTAAGTCTTTAGAATCATCCGATTCCGATCCGATTCCGATTCTTGAAGTCGGTCTTTCTTGCTCTGGTCAAGCAATCAGAATCATTAAGTAAATGATTTAAAGGCCGAGTACACATCGACTAGACCTTCATTTATATAAGTTGTTAATCATATATCATACTAAAGTTGGGATGTGACGTTTATGACAAAACCAAGCGTATAACAATTTCAGTTAAAAAGATGGGATGTGGGCTTAACAATGGAACTATTAGCCAAGTGCCTAGCGTTGGTTTCATGCTCTGGTTAAGTCTTCGGAATCATCAGCAAATGATTCTTGAAGGTTGTTTGCTCTGGTTAAGTCTTTAGAATCATCCGATTCCGATCCGATTCCGATTCTTGAAGTCGGTCTTTCTTGCTCTGGTCAAGCAATCAGAATCATTAAGTAAATGATTTAAAGGCCGAGTACACATCGACTAGACCTTCATTTATATAAGTTGTTAATCATATATCATACTAAAGTTGGGATGTGACGTTTATGACAAAACCAAGCGTATAACAATTTCAGTTAAAAAGATGGGATGTGGGCTTAACAATGGAACTATTAGCCAAGTGCCTAGCGTTGGTTTCATGCTCTGGTTAAGTCTTCGGAATCATCAGCAAATGATTCTTGAAGGTTGTTTGCTCTGGTTAAGTCTTTAGAATCATCCGATTCCGATCCGATTCCGATTCTTGAAGTCGGTCTTTCTTGCTCTGGTCAAGCAATCAGAATCATTAAGTAAATGATTTAAAGGCCGAGCTTCAATATCCTACGAAGACTTCATATGCCACACACTCGGGGCTGAGGTTGATTCCTTTAACCAAACACCAATACGAATGGCTAACGAGTACACATCGACTAGACCTTCACTTGGGTCACAGACTCACGTTACCAAGTCCGGCAATTTGAAGGTATTGTTGAAAGCTTATAAATCTTAATATTTTCTTTCTCGAGGCGATGTGGGAGAATTTACCACTAAATAATGATAATTAATATATTATTTGAACATGTATAAATACGTTATATCTTTTTTCCAATTTTACATCCATTTTACAAATATTAGGAAATATTATTGTTGACTAAAATCATATTTAACCAGAATAGGCCATGTATCCGGACTATGTGCAGTGAATATAAGGTGTGCTAAAGTGTTATATAGGTGGTGAGACTTTAATTTTACATGATAACATTCTAGGGCTGTAAACAGGCCGAATTGAACCGGACAAGACTTTGTTCATGTCCGTCCGTGAAGCTTTTGTCGGACAAACTAACGGTTGACGAAACTATTATCATTAAAAAAAAGGATTCAGTTACAATAGAGAGGCATGTAAGCGTGCAAACTAGACGAACACTCAACTGAATGAAACTTCGTGTCTGTGTCTGCACATTAAGGAATGAAGTTTGTTCGTGTCCGTTCGTTAATATAGTAAGCTTATGTTATTGGAGAGGCGAACACTAACGGACCCTAATGGACAAATGAACACTAACGGACAATAATGGACAAACATACATAAATGACTCTAATACACAAAAGAACATAAACGATTTGGTTTTTTTTTCACTTAGTTTATATATGAGGCAATGAGGGCTGGGTAATCAGGTAGGAAACCAAATGAATAAAACATATTATTTACAAAATATTATACACAACTAGACGGATGTTATTGGATGAACGTTACCGAACGTTCACACAAACTATTGAACGAACGCGACCTCTGTCCGTGTTCGTCCGTTAAGCTTACCGAACAAAATTTTTTTGTTCATGTCCGGTTTATTTATTAAACTGACGAACAATTACGAACATCTCTTTCGTAAGGACATGCGGTTTTAACTTGGTTCAATCATATATAATCATTTTTAATCATTCGTCCACCATAAAAAAGAAACTCACCATATTAAAAAAATCGATGTGTAATTTAAATTTAAAACCTTTGTGCTGAATATCAATTGCTGTTGAGTGTTCATCTCCTTACCTATTTTTAAACTCTAATAGAGATTTTTTCTATTATTTTTTTTAGTCTTTTTCATCTTCAACTCTAAGATACAACGTTTTAGCTATAATGACTGTAATTAAATTTTATATATAAAGATTCATGATAGAAATCTTAAGAAACGTTCAAAACTATAAATTAAACATTTCCGTAACGATACTGAGAAGATTACTATGCCCAATTGTAGCATCCTCAGCGAATTCCATGTGGTCGTGGATAAGAGAGAATCCTTGGTTCATAAAAAATGGCATGCCTCTTAAATCATTAACATTTTTGGATTAGTCGGTTGTGGAGCAAATGAAAACTACACGCTTAAGCGCTCGATGAGAGTAGTGCCAGGATGGGTGACCTTCTGGGAAAAAAAACGAACAATATTGGTAATACGAGGGGTCATATGTTAGTATTTTGGTTTGTAACTCAAGCATGGAAGAAAAGATTAAGAAAAGGAAAATATAAATAAAGCGAACAATATTGATGGTACAAGAGGTTATATGTTACAGTTTTGCTCGTGTTATTTGATATATTATTTTCAACACTAACTGGCGGTGTGATTTTATCATCATCAATGTATTCGGGTGTGGAATTTATATTTTCATTATGTTCAGACTTGCTGTCTGGTGGTGTTGAAATTATAATTTCATTTTGTTCAGACTTGGTGTCATGATTCTTGACTTCTTGAGGCATGTTTCCGTTTGTGAACATTGATTTCCAATTTTTCCCTCGCCATAAGAGTATGTGTTCTTGCTCAAATGAAATCAACACACAAGAGACAAGATCCTGAAATGACATTAATATAAGTTGTTAATCATATGTCGTACAAAAGCTGGGATGCAACTTTTATGACAAAACCGAGCATATAGCAATTTCAGTTAATAAAAAGATGGGATGTGAGCATAGCCATGAAATTGTTAGCCTTGTGCCTATCTAGCATTGGTTGCTTGCTCCGGTTAAGTCAGCAAAGTGATTTCCAATGACACATCAAATGATGGCACCGGTCGACCTTTAAATATGCCACGATCAGGTGACTAACCAGAATAGATAGCCTATTGGTAAAAATGTTCGGGTTTTTCAGTAGAGATCCAATTTCGATCCTTAATTATGCCATATTTGGTGGATTATGTCAATGAAGATATTGAGCTAGGCCATGTGAGGTTGAGGTTGCCATTGTCAGTTCAAATTCCGAGCACACTCGGGTTTTCAACCCTCTGATTGATACGCTAGAGAGTTCTGCTCTTGTGGCGGGACAACGATTATCAAGTGGCAGCAAGCGGTATGGTTTTCCGGAGGAACGCCCAAGCCAAACCCTAAAGGCAGTTTGGGTCCGGTTAAGACAACATAGTCTGGTCAGAGTAAAGCAGCGGGGCTCTCCAATTTGGGAGCGTGGTGACCTAAACAAAAAAAAACAAAAAAAAAAAAGAAAAGAAAATTGTTCTAAAAAAAGTTGTTTCCAAAATCTTTTAGCTTCAAGTTTTTAAGAAAAAACTCATACTCAGTAAAAACTTTGTTTGGTTGAAAGAACTTGAAGCTTCTACATTAGGAGAAAAAATTTGAAGCTAAAAGCTAGTACTAGTAGCGTTTAAAAAAAACAAGTTTTTAATATTTAATTAAAATTTTACAAGTTTAGTTTTTGAACTTCTATTAGGTTTTAATAATTACACATTTAAACATTATTCAAATCAACTACCCCACGACTTTTTAAGAGGTCATAAAATTTTCACACGTTAATATATTTTTTAAAAATTTACATCATAAAACGATATTTTATTCTCTTTAATTTGAGTATGGTATTGTTATACTTCTTTGACTTTAAAAAAATTAACATATTATGAGATTACCGGTTATGATTGGCAACAAGTCGAGTCAGGCGAGCTCGGGTCATGTGTAAGACCAAATTAGGGTCGAAACAAGTCAATGCAAAAAAGGGTTAATTTAGTTCGTGGGTCAGGTCAGAGATGTTTAAGATTAGAGCAATGCCGGGTCGGAACGGGACTCGGATCAAAACATGTTGGTTTATAAAATTATTTATTTAAAATTATTGTCTATTTTAGCTTTACTTCTTGATTTCGCCAGCTGGGACATCTGACCCGATCCGACCCGACCCAGGTAACCGTTTCTCCGATCCGATCTCTTTCTTTTATGATTTAATATTTATTTATACTTATACTTTATTTTTAATAATAATATTTTCCTTCCCGCCTCTTCCTCTCTTTTCCTTTCCTCCGTCCCGTCCCTCTTCTTCTCTCCGCCTTCTTTCTCTCTTGTCGCCGTCCCGCCCTTAAGCCTTGAACCCCTTCTCTTATTTTTGTCCTTTGTTTCTTCCCGCCTAAGGTTGTCTGCGCAGCTCCACGCGCCAGACTCCTTACAAGGAAGCCTGCGTGAAGACCAGTTGTTCCTGCGATACGCGAGGCGAACTGTTCTCGCAGCGCGCAAAGAATTTTAGTTCTTCTCGCAGCGCGCTAAGAACGGTAGTTCTTCCCGCGACGCGCTAAGAATTGTAGTTCTTCTCGCAGCGCGCTAAGAACGGTAGTTCTTCCCGCGACGCGCTAAGAACGGAAGTTCTTCCCGCGGCGCGCTAAGAATGGTAATTCTTCCCGCGGCGCGCTAAGGATAATAGTTCTTCCCGCGGCGCGTTAAGGTTTGTTCTGTCAGCCTTCGCCCTCGCGCGTGCGCTCGAGCCTTCTCGCGCTAAACCCTTTGAGTTTTCTTCTGTTTAATCTAGCCGTTTACTTTTGTGATGTCTTATCTTCTGTGCTGTTGACCTGACCTATCTTATGTCTGAAAAGTTACTTTCGGCGCAGCATGCGCGCCAACCCCATTGGTTGACAGAAAAAGTGACTGACATTATCTTTTGAGATCTGCTTTTCCATGCTTGACCAGTACCTTTATCTGACCCTCCCATGCCTGTTTACTGTTACCTGTCAGCTTTTCCTTGTTCCCTGCAGCTGCCATATCTTTTGATATCTTTTGCTTTTGGAATCTTTTGCTTTTTGAGATTTTTTCCCCTTTTCTAGGGATTGTGTTCGCTAGGGTTTCTCTATAAATAATAATGTTATTTTCCTAACACTACACACACAAACACTTATTTTAACCTCCTCCTTGATCTCTCTGCCGCCTCCCTCTCTGCCTCCGTCTTCCTCCCTGTTCTGCCCTGCTTTTCCGGTAATATATATTATATATAATAAGTTACTTATTAATTATGCTAACTTATAATCAAGACTTAAAACCAATCGTTAAAACAATAATCTTTAATTATAGGTTAACTTGTGCTTGTTTAAAGTTGGTTCTTGCTTTATCTTTCACCGCATCGTTTATCAAGTGAGTAATCTCGTACCTAATCCCTTTTTATTTTTAATGTTTTGGGATGTTCATGTGTTCATACAAACTTAGAGTCTTAAACTTGTTTATGAACTTTAGTCGCGCAGTATCCCATGTGTTGAGGACGTTTACTTGGCTGTTTATTTGTATGTGTGTATCATTAACCGCTTTGTTCGGCCTATTCCGAAGTTTTCATGGATCCATTAGATGAACACGGGAGACCTATCGTTTACGGTTTTCTTTGTTTACACTTGCACAGATGTTTTCTTGTTTTTGTGCTCATTTGGGAGCACGGATTGAACTATGAACTATGAGCTATGATCTATTTAGGCTTGATCACAATCTGATTGCACCCTTGTTAAACTCCAGACATACACGTGTTGCGCGCAGATTTATTGTTATCTATTATCTATTAAACTTGATTTCTCACCAACACGCAAGTGTTTGACGTTTTATTTTAACACATGTTCAGGTTTGCTGTAGCTACATTTGGAGCTTGTGGACACGTAGGACGTTTTTACTTTTGGACCTAGATTAAAATGTATCAAGACAAGTTATTATTGTTCGAATATTTTGCCTTATAATATATTGAATTATGTTGCTTTATGTTATCTTGTGTATACTTTGCGCGTGCGCGAATGAATGTATTTATTAAATATTGACACCCAATAGTGTCACGAGTAATGAAACAATATGTGGCGCCCCGATGTATAATCCGCCTTTGGTCGGGGTGTTACAGATTGGTATCAGAGCTCGTTGACTTTAGGATAGGTGGTTAGACGTAACGGCCTAGATTACCTAAGAGTCCCTTCTCGCGCATGAGAGAAATCTCATGTTTGCGCGCTTATTGTTAATTACTCGTTATTTATGAACATGCTTGCGCCTGCGCAGTATTTGATTTTATGTTTTATTTCACGATATTTCAATTTTTGCTGAATTTCGATTTTTATTGATTTTTCTTGCATATTCGTTTGTTGGGATTTGAAAATCCGAAAAGTCATGGTGATACATGAATAGTTGATTTTCAATTTCCATTTACGATTATGTTCTGAGGTTGGAGACTTGAAAAGTCATGGTGATACATGAATTGTCAACCTCCAATACTCATTTTCTTGTATATTTTATATTGAGGATTGAAAAGTCATGGTGATACATGAATCGTCAATCTCCAATACTCATTTTCTTGTATATTTTATATTGAGGATTGAAAAGTCATGGTGATACATGAATCGTCAATCTCCAATACTCATTTTCTTGTATATTTTATATTGAGGATTGAAAAGTCATGGTGATACATGAATCGTCAATCTCCAATACTCGTTTGCTCGTATATTTTAAATTGAGAATTCGGAAAGTCATGGTGATACATGAATTGTCGATTCTTGATTCGAATTTGTTACCTTTATTAAGTCTGCATTTAGGGTCATTTATTTTACTTTAACTTCTGACAGTAACTGACTCCGCGAAACCAAGCTTTTCGAGGTTATACTTTGCGCTAAAACCAAGATATTAACAAAAATTAAAACTTTTATAGAATGCCTCCGCTATCTCGCCGCCATCAGAGGAGAGAAGCCTCGCGCAGACGTTCGCAGCAACGTTCCCAGGAAATGGCCGCCGCAATAGCCCAAGCTTTGAGCCAAAACAATACCTCCAGTTATAACATTAAGTCCTTTAACGCGGGTAACCCTCCAAAGTTCACAGGTCTTGAAGGAGCCACCGTGATGCTCCAATGGCTCGAGAAGATAGAAACACTTTCCTCCACACCCAATGCCCCTCAGACAGACGAACCTTATATGCTTCTAGTGTCCTGGAATCTAGAGCGCTTACATGGTGGAATGGAGTAGCTCATGCGCGTGGCGCAGAAACTGCTTCTAGCATGCCCTGGGAGGAATTCAAAGAAATTCTGACGCGAGAATTCTGCCCTCCCAACGAAGTTAAGCGCCTGGAGGAAGAGTTTTGGAATCTTAAGCAGTACAGTGGCGAAGCGCGCGAGTACGCGACGCGCTTCCATGAACTAAGCCTGCTTGTCCCTCACCTTGTTACCCCTTCCCGCCGAGCCATCGAGAAATTCCTTGGGGGTCTCCCCATGGAAATTCAAGATTCTGTATGGGCCAGAAACCCAGCAACCCTCTCTGACGCCATCGAGTTGGCCGCTGTGCTCAGCGACAACCATGTCAGAGCAGGAACCCTGTTCTTGCGGGGAGCAGAAAAGACCAAACCCACCAAGACTGTCCCAGAACCAACAGAAACCAAACCTGAACCCTCAAACCGTAACAACCTCAAGCGCAGGCGCAAAGCTTATGCGCTTACCAGCCCGCCCATTGTCCAGCAACCCACCTACCAACCTCCAGTTTACGCTCCTAACCCACTGTC